>NW_022145604.1:8200393-8327682 GCF_000002235.5 Strongylocentrotus purpuratus
AAGCTATCCCGATAAGGCGCTCAGATAAACAACCATTTTTCTTCTCCAACAGGCTACTCAATTCCTTCACCTTTTGGTTCAAGCCCAAGTCTTTGGAAAAGACAAGGGTCCCGGTTTTAATCAGGATTAAGGTTATGGTTAAGGTTAAATTAATGTGTTATATAAAGGACCAACATTTGGAAGCAATTGGATACCAGTGCGACAACAGGACCACAGGTCTAGAATTCCCTGCTGATTAGCTAAACTGGCCTACCTTGCTATCCTTGCCTGCATCTTCCACAGCGGACTTCTTCTCCGAGACCTGGTCTAGCCTCTGAAGTAGACCCTGGATCCTGGCCTCGATGTGGTCTACTTGACCAACGTCCAAGATGGCTACCCTGGCTTGAAGCTGACTGACCGATTCCTGAAACGGATTAACCAATCATCTCTAATGGCTGACACATTCACTTCACTTCGCTTACACTTTATTCATTTAATTCCATCTTCTTACAGGAAATTTAGTTTACAATAATTAAAAGACATGCAACTCCATACATGAACATGTATATAAATGAAGTTTTGTTGGGTGCAATTGAGTATTACCCATATCATGGGCTCATCCTGGGGCAAAAATAGTTTTTTCATAGTCAAGGACACCATACCCCTCCCTTTGGGTTTAATAATTACCATAAATCAATTACCTGAACTGCTTCTACTTTGATATTTTCTTAATATTGTATCCGATACATGGTAACATAAATGACAGATATTATGGGTTATACATGAATGGGCAAGCCAAGTGAACAAAAACTATTTCTTTAAAGGTTTTTTATTTTAACTGACAATCAGTGATACTGACACTGACAGTGCATATCCATGGGAATCAAACAAGATAAAATGGTACCTACCATTAGACTCTTTGAACTGGAATCTGCTGTCAATGAAGCCTGAAATCAAATCAAACAACACTCTAGAAAATGATAACTTTTATACATGTTTACATGATATGGTAAATGGCCTTATACAGAGCAGACCAGAGAGTTGATCTGTGATTGATATCGGTCGCAACTATGTACATAAGAGATCGAAGACTGCAAACTTGCAATTGATTTGGATCAATCGCAACTCTTTGTAAGACAGGACCCTGAGTTAATCATTTAACAATACCTTCTCAACATAAAATTGGAGATAAATATCAAATGTAGATTCATGAATATAATTTTGTTCTCTATGTAGTTTTGAAGGATGCATGCAAAGTTTTGTGATGATCAGTCACTTCGCAGCAGAGTTCTTGGGGGTATGATGGGCTTGATTCATCCCCAACCCCCTTAAAAACATTTTATACTTCAGCTTAGTATTTAATATATTAGCAAGAAAGTACCCAGTACATCTATTTGATAAAAACATGTATTTCAACAAAATTACCTCCATAATGTAAAATTGGAAAGTATAAAATATCTACTTACAAGCTTTTGTGGATCCTGACCAAGCATAGCCTCAAGTCCATTCAGCCTCTGCTCCAACTCGGCTCCCTGTGAAATCAGACACAAAAATAATAATAATAAACATGGTGCTTACAAAGCGCTTACCACCAAAGTCTCTAAGCGCTATAACGAACAAAACACAATGATAAACAAATACATATTAAACAAAACAAAAAATTACAAATAAACCTACAAATTACAATACATATGAAATATACATCAATGTAAACAGAGTAAGTTAATCATCAAAACGCAAAGATATGATCAGAACTCTCTGCCTGATGGACATTCGGCAGTAATGTTTGCACACACCTTAACTGCACAGGGCCAGCTGATCATGTATTTACTATGCACAATACCAGGAAAATCTCTAGGCATCGTGCATGGTGAATACATAACCAGTTGGCCCTGCACAGCTGAGATGCACAAGGACGATACTGCGTTACCACAGTTAAATCTGAATTAAGAGAGGCGCAGCCCTGAAGGAATTTTGCCACTCCGGTGCCTGAGGCTCTACAGATTTAGTTGGTGTCTCAAACAAACCTGATGATGTTCATGAAACTAGATTTGTTGTTGTTGTTGTTGTAGTTGGGGGGGGGGGGGAGGAGAGGAGGGGAGGTAACATTTCTAGTATAGGCATATATTCAAGTCTTTATTTTGAAGATAAATTTACTACTATCAAATTTGTCAGGGATAAACCTACCTTTGACACTTGAGTGAACTTGTTTTGTTCTGGTCTGTAGTAGAGTTCGTAGGTCACATGGCCGTCTTTGGTCTCCTGAGTTCCCTTCTTGGGAGGGGTCGAAGGTTGGCCGGCTTCTTTCTTGAAAGCATCCAGCTGATTGAAGAGTTTCCTGTTAAATGAAAATAAAATTAGCAAATGTCATTCTTCAATAACTGTAACTTTGCTATATATCTCATATCTTTCTCTCTATGAGGAGGCGTGATAACTTAGTCGGTAGAGCAGTGGTCTCGTAATCCGGTAACCAGAGTTTGAAACCAAGTCGATGCGCTAGTGCCCTTTGGTAAGGCATTAATCCTTATTACCAGGTCCCTGGGAGAGGACCTAAAGCCGTCGGCCGTCTGGTTGCTTACTTACAAGCATTTATGCTTTCTTAGCAGTCAGGTAAAATAACCATCAGGTCACATCACAATTTGTCTATATCTTTCACAACTTTTCATTTTCTAAATATGGTACTGTTAGTGATGGTACATATTTATGGGCACACCTTTTTCAGACAAGACAATCCTGTAAATATTGTAATCACAATGTTTTTCTGAAGAAGTTTAGACCAAGTTCTCATGGCTTGTGTGCATTGGGCCTCTGTTTATATCTTACAATTCGTTGATATGGAATAAAGATTAGAAGATCCATGTGTAGTGGGTCCTTGTTAAGTTTAAGCACTAATGTATTCATTGATCACTGGTTATTTTGTATACTTGCTTTCAGGAAAGAAATAAATGAACATACTTTGGAAGTGAGCCCTGAGGATCAGCAGCTTCTATTACAGACTCATTCCCCAGGATTTTCTCCAGATGAAGTCCATAGAGCTGTTGCTGTAGTACGCTGATATCTTGCATCAAAGTGGCTGGTGATACCCCTACACCTGAAGACTCTTCCTTGGCAGTTTTCTGTGGATGTGATTTTCAAACCAAACAATATTATTATCTCCGACATGAAACTTTCTACAATTCACTAGAAGGTGACATTTCAATATATTTTTGATAATACAAAAACAGCGCGTTTGTGTTATTAATTATTCCCTGCTTATAGTCATTGGATCTCAAGATCTGCCCATGGTTGAATATCAAGGACACATGTACTAACAAATTTTATGAAACATATACTCTACACATAACCAATACAACAGGAGAAAATCTGCACATCTCATACAATCTTGCCACCTGTAGACAAAGACTTCTTTAAGAACAGTGTCTAGTGGCTACAAACAATGTGGTGGCTGTCACTATGAAAAAGCCTTGCATAACATTTAAAATATACATGTCGATTTGGGATATGTATAGACAAAAACTCTCTTCATCAGATTCACAGCATATTTGGCATGTGTAGATGTCAACCTGACCTCCAAAGAATCTTCTTCTCCCCCCCCCCCCCCCCCCCTCCTTCAAAAAAAAAGTCCTCTTTAATGTCCAAATAAAATAGGGTTAACAAAGTTTGAAAGGATCTGAAAGGAAAAGAAATATGAGGTGAGAAATAGAGATGGTTTGACTTAGGGTTGCATAGCTGAAGATAGAGAAATACAGAGAATGTAAAAGAAAAGAAGAAGTGAATCAAACAAGGAAGAAAAGATAAACACATATTAAAAATTAAAAGAGTATCGTAATGTCCAGAAAATACTGACCTGTAGTTTGTCTACCTCCTGTCCTAGGTCTCTGATCTCATGTTGTAATCTCTGAAATCTCTGAACTGGAGTTTCCTTGTCCTGATAGCCATCTTCTAACTAAAACAGAAAAAACAAGAGAAGAAAGACAAACTTGAAGTCAACGTATTGTAAGACAGATAAATAAAAGACTAATCTCATCTCGAGGGTTGCGGCAATAGTATGTGCCATGCTTGATCAACACTTATTTTTTTGCAAAGGGGTCATTTTAAGAAAAATGTAAAAGTGATGTTTTTAAAGGAATAATTAATCAAATTTAGGGTTATTTTTCCCTGCATTCATTTTTGCTAAGCCCTTCTAAAGTTGTTGCACTGCCTGTAAATAATAAATTCCCAACTCATTCCTACACTAAATCTATTGATAAATCTCCGTCTTGTTGCTACAATGTAACATTTTTTTGCCTTTCTCTCTTTCTCTTTCAATCTTCTTCCTCTCCTCCTTTGAGAGGTACAAGTCAAATACATTCATCAAACTAATTTTCAAAAGGTACTGGAAATAAAGTATGGGAAGAGGGAGAAAAACAATGTGAGAAAAGCAGAAACATGCTTATCACATGTTTAGGGGTAATGAACGGTACTTACGATTTCATATTCCTTCTTAGGGGCAACATACCCAGTACGCCTTGCCTGGCTGATTCGATCTGAAAAATCTAAAGAGAAAAGGGACATAAACTTCATATATAGTCTACTTTTTGAATATTTGGTGAAAAGATTTTTAGAGTCTGTAAAAAAAACTCTGTAATGTCTGTATATATTACCAGAACTTATATCTTATATAATAAATTTTAAAAGCCATAGTCAGGACTACTATATGTAGCTCAATTTCTGTTGTTTCTTCATTCCATTCTTGGCTATTGTACATTTGGTACTTTAAGCCTCTCTAAAGTGTTAGGAGCCCAAAAATATGATGGCGAAAATTCACTTTAATTGTATAATGAAGTGATTTAACAATGACTTCTGCAAGGATTTTCAGAATAAATGTGTTTCAAGATGAATATTGATGAAAGAATAAAAAATGTAGCCTCTTTGCGTACTACACAATACCCAAATATTTGTTGCGAATTTGGGGCTCCCAACTCTTAAGAGGGGCTTTAACATCACTTATCTGTAGTATGAGAATCATTTTTCATTGTTACCTAAAATCATATCAACTATACCAAATATTTGTTGCGAATTTGGGGCTCCCAACTCTTAAGAGGGGCTTTAACATCACTTATCTGTAGTATGAGAATCATTTTTCATTGTTACCTAAAATCATATCAACTAGATGATTTCTTTTAACTGGAACAATTTGTTCATTTTTTATTATTATTTCTACTTACCAACTTGTCCTGAAAGAAGCATCTTGTCCTGGAATTTGTTGAATGCTTCTTTAGTATTGATGGACAGCTTCTCAACAGATTCACTGCTCAGTTCCGCCTGCAAGAGATGAGAATGCAATAAAACAAAGAAAAGTTCTAAGTTAAAGGCATCGTTTAACAATGTTGAATCTGAGATGCATGGCCCTACGTGTTATCAGTGTCTGTGATATGGTGTAATATTGAAGCCCTTCAAAATTGCGCTTCAAAACGATCATGAAGTACCTCAAAAGAGTAAAAATCTTTGAGCGACCAGTTTTACCATACTAATTTTTCCCAATAAACTGTAGTGTTATAACAACCGTTAGAAAAACAAATAAATGAAATTTCTATTTCAACTCATAAATATCTTGATAATCAGACAGGCAATCGGCTTGTAAGTCATGGGATTCCTGACTGGCCTAAAGGTTTATAATTACGATTGCAGCATGAGCTAAATCCAGGATTTTGTTTCAGAATCTGAGGCAATGTTACAGAGTCACTTTAATGCACCCCTGTGAATAATGACATCTGTGACAATAAGTAGGTGGATACATTAGTGGCAAATTTCAACTAGGAAAGTATGACCAATCAGGTTGTTACAAATACAATTTACTCTATAAGCTTCTCCACTCTCCTTCATAAAAACACAGGCTTTATAAAACAATATTTTATCAAAATAGGAATGTATTCATGAACATGGAAAATATTCAACAAGGGCTCGACACAAATAGAAGTTTGGTACCCATGGATCTCCAAAACTATATAATCATATTCCGAAGGGCAAGGATGGGGGAAAAAAATTATGGGAGTTTGTGTGGAGCCTGGTGTGGAGCCTGGTTTGAAGTTGTTGGTTTTAAAAAGAAACATTCAGGCTCAATCAAATGGGTATTGATGATTTTCAACAAACACCTGTTTCACTCTCTCTGGTTTCTTGTTTGTGTGATTATTACAAATGTTACCATACCAATAGGACAATGAATAAAATTGAGTTGAATCAAAAATGGTTTATTTCAATGGGCATAGACTACTTCAATAGGAGGCGCGATAGCTCAGTTGGTAGAGCAGTGGTCTCGTAATCAGGTGACCCGGGTTCGAAACCAAGTCGATGTGCTAGTGCCCTTTGGTAAGGCATCTCTAGGAGAGGACCTAAAGTCGTCGGCCGTCTGTTTGCTTACTAACAAGCATTTATGCTTTTTTTTAGCAGTCAAGTAGAATAACCACCACCATCTCCCACCATACTATCCTTTTTGTTTATTATTATAGAGCAGTGATTCCATTCCACTGTCAAAGTTCATTCCTGGAAGCGCACTTACCAATTCGCGTTGCTGATCATCTTCTGCCAAGTCATTCGTCTCATAAACATCAGGCTGGGTGTCCTGAAAATTGTAAAAACATGTAGATCCATCAGTTTTGATTTCAAATGAGACACACTTGTTAAATTGTAAGGTATTTGTAAATTCAAATTTTCTTGAAAGCAGGGAGTTCATGTAGGTCTACAAATAAATAAGCATAGGGTTTCCGCACTTCCTCAGTCTCAGAAAATAACTCCCATCAATTCATCAGATCATCACTCTTCATTTTCAGTCATTCAAAAAAATCTAATGAGTAAAAATCCTATCGAAAACAATATCGTTAGTGACGTTCGTTTGTCTCGCAATGTATGGTCAACAAGGGATCTAAAAGATCACAACGTTTCGTGCGCCGCTCCAACACTTTGTCAGGTGATAAAATATATTGTAAGGAAGCATGTTTTATACTCTACGGGTGGACCATTTAGTAAAAAATCCTTGTTCACAACATTTGTCAAATCAGCATTTTTTTTTTACAGATTAGGGTCTAGATCTAGATCTAGATCTAGATTAGACCGAATTTTCCGTCTCTTTCGTTCGTTAGCCTCTTATTGGGGTAGGGTCGGCCGGCTCTCTCTTTAGAGACGGAAACCGTCTATACACATTCCCTTGATAACGCCACGGCCATTTCAGGTCGTAGCGTTTTGCCCCCAAAATCCCCCAAAATGTCATTTTACCTCGTGCATGTTATATTGTAAATTAGGCCTAGGTCTAGGCTATAATAAATCAGTTCCACTTACCAACTTGACTGAAATAATCAGTTTAATAGTCCCTTTTTAGGAATTTATGGGTCAAAATCGAAATCCATGTTGAAAAAGATTTTCAAAATGGATTTCGATTTTGACCCATAATTTCCTAAAAAGGGACTATTAAACTGATTATTTCAGTCAAGTTGTTAAGTGGAACCGATGTATTATAGCCTAGGCCTAATTTACATGTGGATATGCACGAGGTAAAATGACATTTTGGGGGATTTTGGGGGCAAAACGCTACGACCTGAAATGGCCGTGGCGTTATCAAGGGAATGTGTATAGACGGTTTCCGTCTCTAAAGAGAGAGCCGACCCTACCCCAATAAGAGGCTAACGAACGAAAGAGACGGAAAATTCGGTCTAGATCTAGATCTACAGTTACACTGTAATTAATTGCCCCGCCATATCGACATTATAATAATGGATCACTGTATAATGACTAAACTGTGAAGCCGAGTGAGCATAAATGGCTCATTAATAATGTTATTTTCCGGATAGATCTACACGTACACAATCCCCCAAAATAGGCGTGCCCCGTGCCGGAGGTGGAGCTGATCCAGCGAGCTCAGGATCATAACGCCCCCGTCCGTAGCGGTGTGGTTAATCCAGTCGTACCGTACAGACTGCAGTCCTCAGGGATAATGGTCACATATGAAACAAGATCGAAGTGAAAATATGTTCATTCTTTCAACCTTAGTGTACAATTCATACATTATTACAGACGTACAATACATATGTATGTGACAAGATAAAATTATGTGCCTAAAACTACAAGAAAATTCGGCAAACATGGTAAATACTCACGATTCCAGGAAGGTTTGCGTACTTCGGGTCCGCCATTTTTATTTAGCTCTAGAATCTATGTTAATAAATGCGCGCGCGCTTGCTGATTCATTTGCATTGTACCAAAATTGATAGCGCGCGCTGTAGTATCTTTCTTCTTTTTCGTGCTGCTCCTCCACAACCACTTCCAAAAGTAGCATCATAGCATTTACCCCCCCCCCCCCCCCCCTAGTTTGGGATAGTTTTTCTTTACAATACATTTTTTAAATGCCTGTATTTAACACCCACTTGAAGAGAGGTCCACCCCAAACAAAAAATGAATTGACCTATGACCATGGGTGTCGATCCCGGGTGGGGGGGGGGGGGGGATGGGGGATATATCCCCCCCCCCCCCCCAATATTTCGGGTGGAGGGGATGGCCTGTACAATCATTCCCCCCCCCCCCAATAATTCACCATAAAAAAATAATAATAAAGAGAAAAATTAATGATAAGCGCCCGATGAGAGTAGTTAATGGTTATTACTCGCAAGATGACCATCAATATACACATTTTGCTATATCATTTGCATAATATAAACATATATACGAAATAAATGAGACAAGCGTATATGGGGGGAAACTGAATTCAAACAAGGACACGATTCAACGAATCGTCTTTCTTCTCTAATAATTTAATGAAACGTAAAAGCTTCCGCGCTTCGCGCGGGATGGGCGAAAATGAATATAGACAAGGATTAAGAGTAATAATTTATTGAACCGTCAAAGTTCCCGCGCTTCGCGCGGTAGCTAGGGGGAAACTGAATTAAGACAAGGACATACAACGAACCGTCTTCTTTCTCTAATAATAAAATAAATGTGAAAGCTTCCGCGCTCCGTGCAGGAAGGGGCGAAAATGAATTCAGACAAGGATTAAGAGTAATAATTTATTGAACCGTCAAGGCTTCCGCGCTTCGCGCGGATGGGGGGGGGGGGCCGGAGCTGAATTCAGACAAGGACACGATACAACGAATTGTCTTCTTTTTCTAATAATTTAAGGCAACGTCAAAGCTTCCATGCTATGCACGGAGGAAGGGGAACTTGTTTTAAACATTAAGGATTAAGAGTCGAGAATGGTACATCGCATTGTCTTCTTTCTTTGATAATCTAATGCAACGTCGAAGCTTCCATGCTATGCGCGGAGGAAGGGGAACTTGGTTTAAACATTAAGGATTAAGAGTCGAGAATGGTACATCGCATCGTCTTCTTTCTTTGATAATCTAATGAAACGTCAGAGCTTCCATGCTATGCGCGGAGGAAGGGGAACTTGGTTTAAATATTAAGGATTAAGAGTCGAGAATGGTACATCGAATTGTCTTCTTTCTCTAATAATTTAATGCAACGTCAAACCTTCCGCGCTTTGCGCGGGAGGGGGGGGGAACTGAATTCAGACAAGAGAATGGTACATCGAATCGTCTTCTTTCTTTAATAATCTTATAAAACGTCAGAGCTTCCGCGCTACGCGCGGAGGAAGGGGAACTTGATACAAACAAGGATTAAGAGTCGAGAACGTTCCAACGAATCGTCTTCTTTCTATAATAATTCAATGAAACGTCAAAGCTTCCACGCTTCGCGGGGGAGGGGGAAACTCCTCCCTCCCTGCATCCAACCCCCTATAGGGAGCGCACTTCGCGTGCTCACTACCCCCTCCACCCCAACAAAAATTAAAAAAAATAATAATAATGAAATCCTGGCTACGCGCTTGGGGATGGGGTGCAACCTGCCACATGCTTCTACCTCTTGGTTGCTTTGATCCATTGCCGAATATATTTTGGCACCTATCATCCCCCCAACCACGGATGCAAATCGACACCCTTGCCTATGACGTTTGCTAAAAATCGTGAACAAAATTGGAAATTGTCTAAACATCTAAAACGCCAAAAAAAAAAATCCTATGAACGGACAAGAGCATCAAAAATCTTAAAATCTACGGTCGGCTTTATATTAGAGTGGGTTTAAAAAAAAAAAAAAAAACTTTAAAAATATTTAAAAAACGTTTAATGAATAAAAAAATATATATATATTTAAAGCATTCAAAACTAAAAAATATCAGCCAAATTCCAAAGAGGGGAAAAAAAGAGGGGAACAAAAATCGTCCGACCGATCCAGGTGTTGGCAAATAAAAAAGGGCGATAATACAACACCTTGTTGTTTAGGCCTTAAAGAAGTTGAGATACAGAAGGGGACACACACAACATTTCGGTAATCTGTATTGAGATAAACATAATTCCTCCAGGAATTGTATTTTTAGTTTCGTTTTCCACTTTGATAACAATATTAGGCCTAATTGCAATGATGAAACTTTTATTTTGCTAATTTAAAGTTTCACCATAAGGGAAAGTTAATGGAGCCCCATCCCCCTCCAATCTATTGCAGAATTTTCTTGCAAATCAATACTCCGAAATTCGTGATAAAGATATATCATCCTTTTCTTTATCGTGTTGTTTATCTCTCATATTCATGCATGTCCAGCAATATTACCATGCTGATGATATTTGTTTTAATTTCATTCGGATTATTTATAGAGCCGGGAAGTTCCTCGAGATGATTTTTCTTAAAGCCCCTTTAAAGTTTGGGAATTCGCTAAAAACTTTGATGGAATAATTTATTGATGTGAAAGAGGATGACTGTCATATAACATTTAACTCTGCAAGGATTTTCAAAACAAATGCGTTTGAAGACGAATATTTATGAGAGAATACAAAACTTGGTTTTTTTTTCAAATTTTCAAATTTCGAGACCAAAAAAAAAAAAAAAAAGTGTCTGCTTACCCCCCCCCCCCCCCCCCCACTGAGCGACTTTTCGGTTGGCTGAGTCGTTGCGATCGCAACGACTCAGTCAACCGAAAAGTCGCTCAGTTGGGGGGGGGGGGGGTCTTTTATTTTGAAAATTTGGAGAAAAAAATTCGTTGGGGAGGGGAGTAAGGTCACTTTACGTTAGCCGTGGGCATAATTTTTTTTTTTTTTTTAATTTAAAAAAAACAACAAAGGGGGGGGGGGTTTAGTTTTTTTTAGGGGGGTTTACACACATAAAAATACCAAAGGGGGGGGGTTTAACCCCCAACCCCCCCCCCCCTGCGTACGCCCCTGTCAGGGCCTGCAGAACGGCTGGGTCGGGGGCTCGAGCCCCCATCACTTTTTGAAGAAATAAAAATGTTACAGAGTAAAGAAAGAAAGAGAGAGAAAAAATGAGTGACCTGCCAATGTCACAAATGAGATATCAAAATATGCTCATCTGACCGTAATTAAATGCCTAAAACCAAAACCCACGAGCTTCCGGAAGCCCCCTGGACCCCACCAAGGGCCCTAAGGCGGCCCCTGGATGCTTATCTGACCGTAGTTTTTTAAAAAAAGGGAAGGAAAAAAAGGGGAAGAAAAGAAGAGAAAAAAAACGAGAAGAGAAAAGAAAGGAGAAGAGAAAAGAAAGAAGATAAAAGAAAGAAGAGAAAAGAAAGAAGAGAAAAGAAAGAAGAGAAAAGAAAGAAGAGAAAAGAAACAGAGAGAGAGAGAGAGAGAGAGAGATAGAAAAGAAAGCCCAATAACACAAAATTATGATATGACACTCCGCCCACGCTCCCGGTCGTGATTTAACCATGGTTGGTGTAATAATTTTTTTCTTTTTCATTTCTACTAACATAATATTATTGTGTGCTATCACAATCATGATTGTTTCATTTTCCCTTTAAAGCAGGCGCGTAGCCAGAGTCGAGAGTGGAACAACGAATCGTCTTCTTTCTCTAATAATTTCATTAAATTAGGAAAGGTCAAAGCTTTATTACGCGCTTTGCGCATGCAGGGGGGGGGGGGGGGGGGAACTGAATTCAGACAAGGATTAATAGTCGAGAATGGTACAACAAATCCTCTTTTTTTCTCTAATAATTAATAAAAGGTCAAAGCTTCCGCGCGTAATGGAGGAGGGGGGGGGGGGGGGGGGACAGCGAGCTGCCCGAATATGAATTTTTGAGATCTTTTCTCGTTTATCTTGGTGCTAAAAACGGGGAATGTCGGATATCGGACAAGAGACGTGACGTGAGCCTGCCCCCCTTTCCAATATTGTGCCTGCTTGTAGGTACCGGTATGGTGCTTCTAATATGACCTTGCCAGTATTGGTATGTTGAGTTGAAAAAACTTCCGCCCCCCCCCCCACCCCTATTGGAAAATCCTGGATCCGCGCCTGGAATGTATCCCCCCTCAATCCCAAACTGCCTGCCCCGTCTCCATTGTGCAGCGAGAAAAAAAAGGAGAAAATGACACCTCACAGACCTTCTCGTTTCTTAATCTTTATAACAAGACTGTTGCTTCTGCAGTAAAAGGGGCTTTAAAAAAAAAAAGTTTTCTGACAATATTACCTGGCACCATATGCAAATTCGGCCTATCCCTATTTCTTGGAGATTTCGAGCAGTTGATTGAAAAATTAAGCAGTCATATTTGATTGTATTAACAGTGAATAATTCCCAAATTGATTTGTTTCAATAAATATAAATAAAGGCTTGAAAACGATGATAACAAGAGAATTAGGGATCACTGGAAGGGCGAGTATGGGTGCCATGAATTGGTGGTAGGGGTATGATTTCATAGCGCAGCTTTTAGAATTTCAGGTTTCGCGTACAGCGCGCGCACTCTCGACACGATTTATTGGAGAAGGGAGGGTCACCTACCCGAACATTCAGGACATATTTTTGCAGGTATTTGGCAAATTCCTTGCGTTGTAAATATATAAAATATCTAAATTTATATATTTAGAAGTCACCGGCTCAACCTAGGACATATGTGGACCAATTAGGAGTGGTATTGTGACTGGATTCTTCATTAAATCGTGATTATACTGTTGGTTCTCTGTGTTACGTGCTGTGTCAGTGAAGTGTGCATTCCCGGCGCCTCATATACCGTACCGGTACACCCCGGCCTCCTCCCGTGCCCGTCAGCACTGCACTGCATGCATCTCATTATCTCTTGGGCACGTACGACATGGCAACAGCGATCATGAAGTGACACGAGCAAAACATCGTCTTATTCTCACCATATCGTTAGGAGGAATTTCAATATTTGAACATTTTATTTTGTAAGAGGATCCGAGAGAATCCATCATGGCGGATCCTGCTGAGTGCAATATTAAAGTGGTCTGCCGAGTGCGACCAATGAACGCCACTGAACAGAACACTTCTCACATCTGTACAAAATTTATCAGTGAAGAACAAGTTCAAATAGGCGTAAGTATTTGAATTCATTAACCTACGATTGATTATGAATCATAATAAATGTATCTAATTCGATTTGGAAAAGCCATCATTTGCATGATTCTTCCCTTTAATAATGCTGTCTCTGGATGCACTTTGAGCCCTTCTTTTCCCTTTCATTTTTTTTTATCATTTTTTAAATTTTGAATTGTCTTGATTGTTGATCATGTTGTTCTTCTAATCTGGATAAAATTTTCTTATGGAGATCCAGATGACGAAAATATACATCAAAAGTCGTGTTACATGTTTCTAAGACTAGTTGATAGATTAATTACATAGTCTACATGTACATGTACATCATGTACATGTATGTATGTACATGTACATGTAAACTAAAACTAGACCTACATGTATACTCTCTTTTGAACAGCTAGCATAAAGAGATTTGCTTTAAACTTCTAAATTATCTGTCTCAAATTTTTGTTTTCCTGTTTCTTCTACTGTTATTGTTCTTCCCACCGAACCTTTTTTAAATATTTTCATTTCAAAACTGATTTTGTTGTTGTTTTTTGTTTTGTGTGGAGGAAAATGTACACAAATGTATCAAATATCATTTGTAATGTGTATTAAATTCAGTTGTTTTGATCCTTTGTAGAGCATACATGTACATGTGATGTATTGTACATTGTTTAAAAAGTGACTTCAGGGGAAATATGAAATACCAAAAGATATGGAAAGCCCATCATTAAAAATATATCATGAGACAGCAAAAAAGCTACATGTATTTTGCTACTCATCTATTAAAATACCACCCACACATTTATCTTCACATTTCTTGAATACCTTGAATATACCTTGAATACCAAAGCTTCTGGAAGAAAGCCGTCTCCAGCTGCCAAGCTTCTAGGTCTAACTTCAAGGGGGGGGGGGGATGTCCCAGCTTCCGGGTCTTGCACCATAGTCATTTTACATCTGTATCTTGCTTGCTGGGTCATATCAGGATTGTCATAACTGGAGTGTCAACTGGGAGAAGGGTGAATGATATTGCTCCTTCCTCCTTCTCCTTGATTACGGTTCATGGACCTTCGGCCAACTAAATCTGAAGTTTCTCAAGAGTGAGAAAGGCGCAGAGTGCCACAGACTCACAAATGTGCATGTAGACCTACATGTACATGTACAGTAGGTTCACAGACAACCAGCTTCTTAAATGTAACTACAGTAGTCTGAGGGGTGACAAGTTCAAAGGTTCATGGACCTTCAGCCAACTGGTCTGAGAGTGGACAAGGACAAATGTTCATGGACCTTCAGCCAACTAGTCTGAGAGTGGACAAGACCAAAGGTTCATGAACCTTCAGCCAACTAGTCTGACAGTTGACATGACAAAATGTTTCATGGACCTTCAGCCAACTGGTCTGAGAGTGGACAAGACAAAATGTTCATGGACCTTCAGCCAACTGGTCTGAGAGTGGACAAGACCAAATGTTCATGGACCCATGGCCCTCGCGTACACAGATAACGCGTGGCGCGCGCGCCACGCGTTCCTGATGGGCCCGACCTAGCGCCACGCGTTCTTTAAAGGTAAAGACCAGTTATGGTCATGCGATTGCATTGTGAAAGAAACGTTGTGGAATCGATCAGAAAAGGTTGATCATCTAGCATCTAGCATCTGCAAGGTTCTGGAATCATCAAAATGATAAGAAATTTGGCCCATTCTTCGTAAAGTTACAAGCACTATACACAGAAAGATGTATATGGGACTACCCTATATCTCTCACAGACCATGAGAGAAACAAATTTAACAAATATATGAATTAGTAGGCGGTTTCCCGGCAAATTTTTTATCATCATGTATTAGTCAAAACATATTCTTTCACATGATTGGTAATGAGAGCTTCCATTTCATTTTTTGAAATTGGGGCGTTTCCAATACTAGTCTTTACCTTTAAAAAAAAAAAAAAAAAAAAAAAAATTGTTGAAAAATCAGAAAATGAGAAAATCAGAAAAAAATCAGGATTTTCTGGTCCTAGAAATCCCCCAAAAACAGAATATTCTGAATTATTTGTAAGGGTTGGCAGGTATGGTATTAAAAGTTCATCAAATTACTTGTAATACTTGTAAAAAATAAATTTAAATTAAAAAAAAAAAAAAAAAAAAATCAAATTTTTACTTTTTTTTGGGGGGGGGGGGCAGGGCGCGACAAACCCGCTTGCCCGACGTCCCGGGGCAACCAAATTGAGCCGTCGGGCAAGTAAATCAAATTATCACTTGCCCGATTCGGGCAAGTGATACTTTTACAGTAATTTCCTAGTGTCCAAGAACTCTACCATTCACCCGTCAACTTCTTACCCGTCGTCAAAATCCAGAAGCAAAAAAGCGATCGTTCCGATTTCGAAAAAACTTCACAGACAGCTAGCCAGCTCAGCTAGCTCAGCGCGCATGCAACAGTGACACTTCAAGCCATGAATGCCGCTCCGCCTCCACGCACGGCCGGCCGTGAGCTAGCTAGAGACAGCTAGCGCGATCGTACCAGCTGCGAGCTTATTCGCGCTCTCTCTCTCTAGCTCTGCAGGCCGCACCGACAGGCCTTTGCTATTCTCTGATTGCCGATTGGTTGAATCACGCCAAATATGACGTCATTATTCTAGGGAAATGAACACGTGCGAATCGGAATGGAATAAACAACAGGGATTTTCTAGTAAGTACAAAAAGTCAAATGTTTGATATTTATTCATAATGACTGTTAATGATTGTGAACATATTATTTAAAACTCGCTGCTCATATAAATCAGATGAATGTTTAAACCTGCTTGAACCATTCTACCTTGCCGAGATTCATGTGAATCTGATTATTTATGGAGAATCAATAAAATGCGTTTTTTAAACCTTCAACCATCCTTTGTTGACCATTTTCTTTGACATATTAGGTTATTATTCAGTACAGTTACACTGTACATGTATGTGCATTAATTTGCTATCTAAAACACTAACTTATCATTACGAGATAATAAATGCTTTAACCTCGAGTCCTTTTTCGCTTTAAAGTTTTGGGCAAGTGGAAATATTGTTTGGGCTAGTAAATTGAAAACCCACTTGCCCAACAGGGCAAGTGGTGAAAAAAATTCTTGTAGCACCCTGGGGGGGGGGGGGGGGGGGGTCAAATTTTCCCTCAGGTCGCGCCACGCATTTTTTAATTTCTTGGCGAGAGGCCTGCATGGACCTTCAGCCAACTGGTCTGAGAGTGGACAAGACCAAAGGTTCATGAACCTTCAGCCAACTGGTCTGACAGTTGACAAGACAAAATGTTCATGGACCTTCAGCCAACTGGTCTGAGAGTGGACAAGACCAAATGTTCATGGACCTTCAGCTAACTGGTCTGAGAGTGGACAAGACCAAATGTTCATGGACCTTCAGCCAACTGGTCTGAGAGGGGACAAGACCAAAGGTTCATGGACCTTCAGCCAACTGGTCTGACAGTTGACAAGACAAAATGTTCATGGACCTTCAGCCAACTGGTCTGAGAGTGGACAAGACCAAATGTTCATGGACCTTCAGCTAACTGGTCTGAGAGTGGACAAGACCAAATGTTCATGGACCTTCAGCCAACTGGTCTGAGAGTGGACAAGTTCAAAGGTTCATGGACCTTTAGCCAACTGGTCTGAGAGTGGACAAGACCAAAGGTTCATGAACCTTCAGCCAACTGGTCTGACAGTTGACAAGACAAAATGTTCATGGACCTTCAGCCAACTGGTCTGAGAGTGGACAAGACCAAAGGTTCATGGACCTTCAGCTAACTGGTCTGAGAGTGGACAAGACCAAATGTTCATGGACCTTCAGCCAACTGGTCTGAGAGGGGACAAGACCAAAGGTTCATGGACCTTCAGCCAACTGGTCTGACAGTTGACAAGACAAAATGTTCATGGACCTTCAGCCAACTGGTCTGAGAGTGGACAAGACCAAATGTTCATGGACCTTCAGCTAACTGGTCTGAGAGTGGACAAGACCAAATGTTCATGGACCTTCAGCCAACTGGTCTGAGAGTGGACAAGTTCAAAGGTTCATGGACCTTTAGCCAACTGGTCTGAGAGTGGACAAGACCAAAGGTTCATGAACCTTCAGCCAACTGGTCTGACTGTTGACAAGACAAAATGTTCATGGACCTTCAGCCAACTGGTCTGAGAGTGGACAAGACCAAAGGTTCATGGACCTTCAGCTAACTGGTCTGAGAGTGGACAAGACCAAATGTTCATGGACCTTCAGCCAACTGGTCTGAGAGTGGACAATACCAAAGGTTCATGGACCTTCAGCTAACTGGTCTGAGAGTGGACAATACCAAAGGTTCATGGACCTGCAGCCAACTGGTCTGAATTTTGACAAGACCAGGTTCATGGTGGACCCTTTGATAGCCAACTAGTCTGAGAGTGGACAAGACCTTTAGTTTCATGGACCTATTGCCAGCTAGTCAAAAGGTTTATAAGAGCAAAGGTTCATGGACAGTAAGCCAACTAGTCAGACAGTTGACAAGTCCAAAGGTTCATGGACCTTTAGCCAACTTGTCTAGAGGTTGACAAGACCAGAGGTTCATGGACATTTCCCATTCAGTCAAATACATGTACATGTTCATGTATTGTAGTCCCACATCTTGTCTTAATGTTCATGGACCACCCCCAAAAACTACAATGTAGTATGAAAGTTTACAAGACAGATGTTCATGGACCTTCAGCCAGTTATTGGCTTCCACTTTTCAAGGTCCATAGACCTTCAACCAGCCTTACATGTATAAAAGCTTTGCACACACCCCTCTTTGCCAAGACAGGGCACAATTTCTTATCATTTTGATGATTCCAGAACCTTGCTGTACACACCAATACTTACATTATATGCTAGATGATCAACCTTTTCCATCGATTCCACACCGTTTCTTTCACAATTCAATCGCAGGACCAGAACTCAACTTTATCTTTAACTCAGGAGGAGCTCATACTGTTATTATTATCAGATTTTCTATGTAAGATGTATGGTCAGTGTTTATAAATTCAAAGAGGTTGAAGAATAGATTTGTGCAATTCATAATTGTTGTGTTTGAGGGTTTACTAATCTACAATGTAGAGATATTCAACAGATTCTTAACTTCCAGTTTACAGATAAAATGCTCTACTTGAAAACACAAAATAACAAATGAACATTGCACATACTGTACAAGTGTACATGTATGTACAGTGTACATTGTATTTGTAAGCCTTCATGTTTGATGCTCAGTCCTATTGGTTTCTTTATTCATAAAGCAAAGAATTTGTGTTCAAATTCTTCCTCCACCGCAATTATATACCTTAGTATATGGATGTGTGGGAGTCGTGTGCATGAAGTGTGAAGAGGGAGCTTCATTCATTGCTGAAATTTCAAAATAATTTCAGTTACATTTAACCTTGAAACCATCAGTGCAAACAGAGTGGGAAAAGAGACCCTTTGTCTGGAATTGTTTATAGTGTCTCAATATGACACTGACACGTGTCCCATCTCTGCAAGCCAAAGTACAAGCTTTGCCAAATGCTTCACTCTCCTATATTATGCACATGTACAATGTACTGTACATCAGTACATGTAGGAAAATCAAACAAGAAGAAGTACATGTACATATGTACATACAGTATGTCTGTTGGGGCATTTAATAGTCATGTATCGGTAAACACGTTGTATGTACATAAAACATGTAAAGGACAACAAGAGTGAAAAAAGTACCATTTTCAATCCTTTTATCCTATCTTTAATAGCGCAAAAGTGGACTTCTTAAATACATATTTGTACATGTATTGACATGTGCATGTACATCTTTGTATTACACTATTCTCTTATTCTCACTAATCTCCATGAATTTTGTTAAATAATATAATTTTCCATCGATGATTCACACATTAGAGTTCATGATAAATTAATTGTGAGAGTGAGACGGACTCAATTCATAGACTGTAGAGTAGTGGATGATCAACCTGCCTAAAGTTAATTCTGACTCATGGCTGAATAATATGTGAGTACCCTCTCTCTCTCTCTCTGGTTGGAAGACGACCCACGGATCTCTCTGCGCTGGCTGTCTCCTCATAAATTATTCACGGCCAATGACGTGAGCTATCCGAGTGCCTCCGGATTAGCACATTACTCCTACATGTACATGTACGTGTTCATGTCGCACTACCGAGTGTATGCAACATTTCAACTGTATCTTGATTTGTATTTGCGCACTGAATATGACGACGATGCCGTCAAACATAATTTGTTCTTCTGTTTTTATGAGTCATGATTGATGAAGCGGTCATATTTCAATTGTTTCCCATAGTTACATGTACATGTCATGTACATGACTACTAAAGATCAAAACAAATTGTGCAAACACATGAACATAGTTGAAAATAAAACCAAATAACTGTGAACTGTAATTTTTGCAAACAACTAGCACTAGACAAACTCTGCAGCCCTCATAAAAGTACATGACTCAGGGAAAAAATTAATATTTATTTTTCGGGGGCTACTTTTCAACCTTGCCTGCATGAAAATAACATTCTAAAATTTGTTTTGCATTGAACTCTATGCAAATTTAAGGGGCTCTTTTCTGATTTTCGGGGGCTCTTTTGGGCATTTCGGGGGCTATTTCACCCTGAGCCCCCGTGTATTTTTTTCACTGGTACATGTATCTCTTTATTTTATAAATGAAATGATAGAGGAAAGATTAAATTAACCAAGATGAGTCAAATTACAGAAAACTACCTGTAGAATTATAATTCTATTTACATTGTCCTTTTTTATGTCTAGAGTATGTACACTGTAGGCCAGAGATTGTCATTTGAGCAGCTCATTAGAACAGCTATTAAAAGACAGTATGTTATGGCAGGTCTGTGTCTCAAGGTCCATTCTATTGTCGCCCCAACAGCCTCCAAGCTACAGTTGTAGCTACTGTACTAGTGTAGTTTCATGTCCATTTTTTTCTTTTTTCTTTTTCAACTGAGGAAGGGGGAGGGGGGGGGGGGGATTCAGAGATATTTGTATTTAATATTTTTCATGTTGATGGCTGTTACACATTTCAAATTTGTTCACTACCAAAACATTTCTTTTCAGATGAACTATCCGTTTTAATCTAGAAAACAAATTAGAGAGGCAGCAGTGCAATGTAGCCTACATATTGTACATGTGCATGTATTTTTTTCCTTCTTTTTTTTTGGGGGGGGGGGGGGGTAAGGAATCAGTGTTTTACCTCGCCGTGGGCCGGGCCCATGTGTACATACTAGTACATACTAGTACATGGAAGGCAGTAAATACATGTAGGTACATACATGTAGAAAGGTCCTTCTTTCGGCCATGAAACCTGTTAGATGTACATGTACAGTATATCTGTAGGATCGCTCGTTTACAGAGTGGGAATGGAGGTCACTGTAAATTACTCTCTGGATCTCTCGCTTACGTGTACAGCGATGATGATCATTTTTTGGAAAAGCTCATTAAAGAAGAAGATTACCATGATCTATACATATTAAAAAATAATGATCTACCTGTACTACTGTACACCTAATGATTTTCTGCTATATAAAATGTATGAAAGGTACTTACTGTTTTATGATATTATGAGCCTTCAGCACTGATAATTCCTGCTTCATTACACTTTATATTTTTAAAGATGTTATTATCATCATTATCATTGTAATCGATTATACAGTGTATGTGACTAGCCCTTAAGGAGTAAAGTTTTCTTTTTTCTACGAAGAGTATGGTGCTTGCCAAGTTATGCTAATGATTGAAAACAATAAAACATACGGTACATGTACTGTACAGTACATAGACAATGAATGTACAGTACATGTGTATGAACAAAGTTATGGTACTGATCCTTCCACAATAATTTTTCTTGGATCCAACACATTTTCTACCTACAGTACAATACAATTGTTCAATTATTGTGATAATTGATATGCGACTAGCCCTTAAATGAATATTTTACATTATAAATACCGGTATAATATGCTACCAGTTTGTATACAATGACGATTCATTTTGAAATCTCTTGAAGAAACTTTGCTGTCATGTGATACATCATTACCTGTGTGTCATGTGATGCATGTTGTATTCATTTCGCTCATTACACAAGGATTCTGAATCTGTGCATGGAAAGAAGATGGGAAGAAGAAATATTGAGTTATGTTGATAAGATGGAGGTACATTTCACACATGGAGCTGGTTGCCTGCTGCTCTCTCCCTAATCCAACCCCGAGGGCCTGCCGTGATCTCAAATGAATCCGAAATGGTAAAGGTCGTCAAGTGCTTTGGAGATGGAGGGGCGCTTGTTCATGCCGAGCCTTAGTTTCACCGTCCGTTCGTGTCCCAGTCTTGGTTTTAATTAAGGAATTCTTGGACAAAGATTTATCCTCGGCCAAGATTTTAATTTCACCTGGAGTTTCAGAAAACTGTGCCATTCTCATCTAAGTATGATTGATGATAATATGAGCGCGAAAAATCGCCCTCTGACTCCACTATACCCATGTACAGTGTATGTAAACAGGGCTCTGTGTTTTCTTCAGGGCAAATTAATGAGTGCAAATATGCAATTTTGTTGGTAAGTCCTTAAAATGTTGGGGGTAAAGAAAGGAACTAAGAAATGGAACAAGACTTGCATACTATATCAGTGGAAGATTACAGGTGACCTAAAATTCCAAATAGTAACATTTGTTAATCCTAAATGTCAAAGAAAATATCGAAGGTACTCATGAGGGAGAAAAAAAAATTGTTGTTGGGAGACTACTTTTTATTTTATCGTAAATTGTATTAGACAAAGCTTCATGTAGGCTTACTGACCTACATGTACCAGTACATGTACTTGGGTTTTCAACATTTTAAGTTTCTAACCGACATTTTATTCAAGGGTAAATTTTTGAAGATTTATAGTGTAAGGAGCCCTCAGCTCCCACCCCCCTTTTTTTTGGGGGGGGGGGGGGTGTGTCAAGCCCATTCATGTATCTGCATATAACTGGAACATACCCATCAATCCCACATACAATCCATAGTGATGGTCATGAACTGCTTCACACATACAGGAAGGAAGGAAGGAAGATGGAATCAGACCTATTGTGTTACTATCAAATCTCCATTGTGTGACCCTACAATGGCCCAAATCTTATTATTCTTTGCTCGATTTGGTCTACCATATGCCATATACACACATGAACGTACATTTGCACATGGACTTCTATTCCGGGTCTTACAGACTAAACCATGTTTTGTCTAAATTGACAGAAAATTGAAAATTGAAAAGAGGGCAGGAAAGGGCATGTTGATAGAATATGCAAATACCGGTATTGAATGTATACAGTACATGCACAGTGTATACAGTGTATGAGAAACAAATCTACCGTAAATCTCCGTGTATAAGGCGCATCTGTGTATAAGGCAAAAAAAAAAAAAAAAACCCATGCGGGGCGGGGAAGGACCTTTTAATGTCGAGGTGCAGTTGAAGGCGCTGATTTGTGCTTGTGAAATTGTCACAAATAATTGTAACAATGTCGTTTTTAAAAGAATGTGTAAGATCATTAATGTAAATTAAAAACAATACGGTACCTAGGATAGAACCTTGTGGTACACCATTTGTTATAGAAAACAAATTTGATGAATTATTATTATAAACTACATATTGAGATCTATTAGAAAGATTACTTTCAAACCAAGATGACATACAAATTTTATTGTTGTTGTAGTTTCCGAGTGATGAGTCAACACACTGATTAATGAGCTGGGAGACATTGCCAGGCATAGTGCCATAAATCGAAACTAAAACTTTTTTTTTTTTTTTTTTTTTTTTTCCTGTACCTGTTGTAGGGTGTTGTACACTAATTATGATTTATAATAAGAGTCTTCTTGAGGCTGGATTTTGTAGAACTCAAATATGAACAACTTGTTGTATTTATTAGATGTATGTGAAGCCGCATTACAATCTGCGGTAGCAATAATCATGGGCATATGATATAGGTCATTTGTTGAACATACATGTAGATATAAAATGATATCATATCACAATCCCTCTTCTCAATGAAAACTTAATTTCATATTTAGATCCATACTGTTTAAAATATCTTTTTAAAATTCTTTGCTTAAGAAATTAAACTTGTGCTAATATGAACTTACAATTTCGTCCCTTTGTTTGTTTTTTTGTTTTGTTTTTCACCAAAAAACAATTTGAAATTCTATCACATTTGTTTTTCATTTGAATGCGAATTGTTTGCTTATTTATCTAAAATGTTTTGATCAGACTTCAGTTATCATCTTGCTTTATAATGCAATAAACTTAATTAATAAACAAAACATGACATATTCAATATGTCTCTTTAAATCTAACTACTCAAAACCTTGTAAACATTGTTAAAGAAAGCAAAAGACAACAATTATTTGAATTATCTCCAACCATATCAATATTTTACATATCGTATCTCTCTGGTTTCTTAATAGTACGACCTGATCTGGTGGTGTATGGTTGGTGGTGATTCGATGGTGTGTCTGGTTTGCTTTGTGTTTGTTCTGTTTGTGCATTCTGCTGGTCGTGTACATCATTATGTCTATCACTAGCATGTTGACGGTTTTGTTCCATGCTGTCCCTCTCTTGGGTTGGTTTGATGTGCCTACGATTTCGTCGCAGAGTGTAACCTGATGATGTCTCTACTTCATATGACCTTGGTTCTGGTCTCCTGTTTGTAATCTTTCCTCTGTCCCATCTACCAGTCTCTTGATTTTGGATTCTGACTTCTTGTCCTTTGTGTAGTGGGGGAAGGTTGGTAGCGTGCTTGTCGTCAAAGTATTTCTTCTGGTCATCCTGCCTGGTCTGCAGTCTCTGGTAGATGTCATCCTTTTGGGGTGACTGGTTCCGAATTCTGGTCGGTATGTTGGTTTGGATCTTCCTCCCCAGTAACAGCTCTGCTGGAGATGGTAGATGGCTGTCCAATGGAGTGGCTCTCAGGCATTGCAATGCCTTGTTGACGCCTATGTTATCTCTCTTAGCTTTCTTCATGGTGTTCTTGACAGTTTGTACTTGCCTCTCTATAAATCCATTGGATTGTGGATATCTCGGGCTTGAGGTTACATGTTGGAAATTCCAGTCTCTGGCAAACTCTACGAATATGGCACTATTGTATTGAGGTCCATTGTCGCTCATTAGTCTCTCGGGGGTTCCTTGTTCAGAGAAGATTTCCTTAAGCAGTCTGATGACAGCACTACTTGTTGCTTGCTGTGGTAACTGCTTTACAATTGGATACTTTGAGTATACGTCAGCAACAAGAAGGTACTCTCTTCCATCAAGTGTGAAGAGGTCAGTTGTGACAAATTGCCAAGGTCTGACAGGAATTTCATGTGGCTGCAGAGTCTCTGATGGCAGGGAGTTCCCATATTCTTGACATACAGAACATTTCCGTACCATCATCTCGATCTCCTGATTTATGCCATTCCAGAAGATACAGCTCTTTGCTCTCAGTTGGCATTTGATGATGCCTTGATGTCCCTCATGTAGCTTGTTCAGGTATTCCTTTGTCAGGCATTTGGGGATGACAATTCTTGAACCTTTCAGGATAATCCCGTCTTCAATGGACATCTCGTCCCTGTATGGCCAGTATTTGATCAGGCTTTTGTCAAGTTTACGCCTTTCTTCTGGCCATCCCTCTAGGATTACATCTCTCAGGATGCAAAGTTCACAGTCCTCTGATGTTGCGGTGCGGATCTCCAGTAGCTTCTTGTCTGAAAACATTACAAAGTCAACTTTCATGTGCATTTCAGGAGACTCAGGAGGCAGAGGATTGAGTCTTGACATGGCATCAGACAGAAGCATCTCCTTTCCAGGTTTATATTTCACTGTCATGTCATACCCTTGGAGTCTGAGCAGTAGTCTTTGTAGTCTTTGTAGTCACCAGTCATTTCGATGGCGTGGGTTCGGATCCCACCGCTGCCACCATGTAGGGTGTTGTACACTAATTATGATTTATAATAAGAGTCTTCTTGAGGCTGGATTTTGTAGAACTCAAATATGAACAACTTGTTGTATTTATTAGATGTATGTGAAGCCGCATTACAATCTGCGGTAGCAATAATCATGGGCATATGATATAGGTCATTTGTTGAACATACATGTAGATATAAAATGATATCATATCACACCTGTGTATAAGACACACACCGACTTTCAATTTTTTTCGGCGGCAAAAAAGGTGCACCTTATACACTGAGATTTACGGTATACTATCCATTGTACATGTACATGTTTTTTTAAACAGATTTCATGCAATCACAATGTTGCCCCCCTCACCACCAAAAATAGAATCTTTTGTATACATTATTGTAAATATTGTCAGAGAGGAACACCCTACCGCACAATTTTAGCATGGATCATGTACATGTAATGCATTCATTTTTGGAAAATCTGTATTTGGTTTAGTAACTTTCAGTACACCTTGAGCAACATTGGGTACATGTATTCTTTATACTGTTTTCACACTGGCAATATTTTGCTTAACCCGTACTATAGGTGGGGTTAAGGGGGGGTCTTAGCCCCACCTATAGTACGGGGTTAAGCCTATTCCACTTTCTGTTAAGACTGGCTTTTACCAAAGTGGGCTAAAGTTGGCTAACCCCACCTATAGTACAGGGTTAACTAACCCTGCAAAATAGCAGGGCTAACTCCGCAATTGTGGTGCTTACTCCTGCTAACCCCGCAATTGCGGTGCCAAGCAAATGAATGAGAACAGAAACGAAAAATAGTCCAGTACTACGCAATGGAGCATATCGCAGCTGGCCAGATGCGAAGTATGTCCAATCATAACATTCACGATATCCGGGGTTAACGAATTGCAGTGGGAACAGCGTGAATTTTCTTATTCCGGAATAGGCGCTAGTACGGGACTAAAAACAGCGTGTGTGAAAAGACCCAAAAATAGTCTGGGGTTAAGGATAGTAAAGGGCTAAGCAAAGTACGGGGTTAAGCAAAACCAGTGTGCAAAGGCAGTTTGTTTACAGTGAACACTATTTACTGATAACCGGAATTGCCATCTAGTCTAGCACCAATTAATCAGATGCAGACAACGCAATTGATAGCCTGAGGAAAACATCCGTCATACAGCACCCCATATATAAGGTCATGTGACCAATCAGGCTCCGAAGTTGGATGGCGGAGATGTACAAAATAGAAACAGAATGTGTTTTGCTTTTACGGGGTGAAGCAAACAGGAACAATTTTCAGAGCTTGGGGAAACTCACATTCCTTTTATCATAATATAAGAGAATCAGAATATGTTATGATATAATAATGATGATGAAGTTAAAACAGTGCTTATAAAGCGCTTTCCTCCGAAGTCTCTAAGCGCTAGTAGTTAAGAGAAGATTTCATCTTAGAGAAATGGGAATAGTGGAAAGACACATTCCTTATTTCACATTTTAATGAAAAACAATAAGGTGTTGTGAAATTAGGAGAGAGAAATGATCTAAGGGCTAGGGGAGACACACTTTAATTTTATGATCAATTAGAAAGAAAAAAAAACTTGTCATGTAATTGCAGAGAGCAACAACTAGCGTAGATTCATGCAGTTAGACACATATTCCTGACTTCACATTCGAATAGAAACAGAATGTGTTGTGAAATTAGGAGAGAGAAACGATAAAACAGGTAGCGGAGACACACTTTATGTATTTCACAATCAAGTAGAAGTAGAATGTATTGTGATATTAAAGCAGAGAGAGTCCGAGAACGATCGACGAGGCTAGCGTAGACACTTTCCATACTCTGCAGAAGCAAAAGTTGTTGTGATGCAATCAGAGAGGGTGAGACTGAGAGCGAAAGAAGCAATTCGGCGGCTCGGCGTAATTTGAGGTACTATAGTAGATGGCTGCGGAGGGGCCTAAAGGTTTTCTTGTAACAAACTAATGGGTTTGTAGTAATGACTTTTGAGTTTTGTAGCAAGTATTAAAATAGTCTACAGTAGCTACGTAATACATACGTGTGCAGTACAGTATAATGAGTGCACCCCTTTCGTCGTTTCCAGATTGAAGACATTTCTAGCTTGACAGTGTAGAATTTACATGTAGAGTGTTCATCAGTGCAGTGTTTCTTGAAAGAACCTGCATGTAAATGTCCAGTTAACAACTAAATTATTCATAACCTTACCAACTTTTATAATTTGTTAAGAATGTGAAGCCAGACACTGGAATCATTTGACCCATATTTCATCTCCAAAAACACATTTTTTATCACAAGATCAACAAAACTGGTTAGCCGATTGTTCGAGTATTATTTTAACCTGCTGATAAATAGATAAATGTCTGTCCGTTGGATTTAAGCAGGTCAATGATCATTTCACCTGAAGTTGAACCAGGGTTGAACTGGCCCTTTTACTACGTTACCGGTGTCCATACATGTACATGTATTAGTCCGGCAGCCAAATGCAGATTATTGGCCTAACCTTGTTTTAGGGTCTATAGTTTTTTTTTCAATGGATTTTGATTGCCTAGACCTTCTATTTCAAGAATCCGATTGCTGACACTCTGTCAGCCTTGAGCAATTTAAGATATATGACGTCATACAAAATGGCCGCCAAAGTACATTATTTTCCTTTAAAAATGAATAATAAATATATAATAAGGATTTTTCTACAATTTTTGGCAGCCAAATGTCTGTATCTCTCTAGGACCATCACTAACAAAATGTTTTGTGATGTTGCATGGCCATAGATGACCAGCTTATTTGCATATTTTGAAATAAAATTTGAATAAAATATATGTGCCAGCCAAATGCCAATTTCTTAAATCTATGTCACGTTGAAATCATATTAAATGCTTTTTGGGGGCAACAATTGCAGTTGTGCTGCATAATTTTTCATCGTGTTTGGTACAAATTTAGATAGGGTAGGTGTGGGGAATGGAAGACCCTTAAGCACATTTGCATAATTTACATAAACATGAACAATGTTACACATACAGACATTTTTGTATTCCCTTTAGTATTTTTTCTCTTTATTTTGTAACGAAATTGTGGTCATGATGTAACTGATTAATAAGATAACAATGATTAATGACGTCATCACCAAAGGTCTCTCATTACCTACATGTGTAGGTAATAAGGGACAGTTACAAATCAAGACATTTTAAATACAATTTGAATGAAAATGGGATTGTTATAGTTAGTCCAAACATTTTTTGAAAGAGATATATGGAGCCAATGAACTTACTGAAATTTTGAAACGATTTTAAAACAATGTGGCCCAAAATATTTCTGTAGTTTTTGTTTACAGTAATAAAGGTGTTCTCAATTATGTTAAAATACTTTCAGAATAATGTTCTGGCAATATGACTTTTACATTGATCAAACTCACAGCATAGAAACAACTTCTTAAAATTGAATGCATTCAAATTAGAATGGTGACACGTACGACCAAATATGTTTCATGATAGTGCCTTTCAACATGAAATGGACAACTGGGGAGAAGTAGGCCCCCATCTTGGACCTGGTGTCCCCAATAACCTACACACATTTCTGATCAGACACCATTCATAATGTGAATTGCAACACCCATTCACAACATACAAATGGCCATAAGCTTTCTTTGATGGTTGGCACATTTCATAAACTTCCTTTTAAAACTAATTTTTAAGAGCCACCCCTAAATATCTGCATAGGTACACCACAACATTCAGTGAAAATTGTGTTTTTATATCAGAGCAAATTTTTACGATCAAAATTGCTAATATCTTGGTCAATTTTGCCAATTTTCTCGGAGAGAGAACGCATTGTAGTCTTCGAAATGAATTGGATATATGCAGAAGTGTTGTTTAAGGCCACATATGTCGCTATATCAA
Organism: Strongylocentrotus purpuratus; assembly: GCF_000002235.5. Taxonomy (NCBI): domain Eukaryota; kingdom Metazoa; phylum Echinodermata; class Echinoidea; order Camarodonta; family Strongylocentrotidae; genus Strongylocentrotus; species Strongylocentrotus purpuratus. The sequence continues at coordinate 8,229,549 of NW_022145604.1, forward strand.
TATTGGAGCCAACACGGACAGACAGTGATGGGTTCAAGTTTGGTGGTCTCCAATTCCCTACACCTACCCTACATATGTCAAGAAAAAAAAATGGCTATGAAAGAATTCATTTTTCATCAAATCGGTGAAAAGTGGTTTTACGGCACACATTATTATTCAATTGATAGGCTTTATTTAGACCAGCATTGCTCCAACGTCAGTGAATGTGGATAAAGCAGTTGACATCTATACTAGACAGATGCATGAATTTCAAAAGATATTACCTGGTGGATTCTATGACACAATTTCCAAGAAAGTTCAAACCATGGCTGCCATGAAGAAGTCAATGTTGGGATACGAAAATCTATGAAAAGTTGATCTACTCCAGAGTAATAGGACTGCAGACAAGTTCAAGAGAGGTCAATATCAAGGACATTTTGTCATAAGAGCTTTCACCAGTCCCAACAGCACTTTTTGATGATTCTGGAAACGAGCACTCCCATGTCAAAGACGGACTTATAGAATTTGACAAAAGTTGAGATGTCAGCCAGGCATGAGACACTGGAACAACCTTGTACAGTCATTGATGGTTGTGCTCTGCTGTGGATGAAAATCTGATGATTTTTGCTTGGTGTTTGACAGATCCGAGAGTATCTAGAGGTCATAACGGGTCGAGAGTCTTCCAACTGAGTCCCGCGTCACTGCTGCCCTCCAAGAAACTATCTCTTACTATTCGTCGTCGTCGTCGTTGTCATATAGATCATGGCTCACCATTGTGACCCGTTTGATGAGACCTTTTGATCGGCATCTGTCTCCTGCAATCCGGTAGAGTGTCTTTAGTATTTAGAGGGTGGCTAGTGATTTCCCGAAGGTCGTCAGTCCATCTGAGCTTGAGTCTTCCTTTGTTACCTGTTCCTTCAAAGGTACCTTGAATGATAATTTGTCAAGGTTGTCTCCTGATCTTCTGCTAACGTGACCAAACTATTGTAGCTTGTACCGTCAATCCTGGTAGCAAGTGGCGGTTGATCTCCGATGATGGACATTAATTGTGTCCATTGGTGTTGTAATCTCTTCATGATATCCCAAGTAGCTTCCTCCAACACCTCGATCATTTCAAAGGCAGATATTGCCGAGCTTCCACCCTCCTTGACAATCATTGACCTAAGAACATTATATAAACTTGTCCACTTGATCAACTTCTTCTCCATCAACCACCATGCTCTGTTGCATGTAGTTAATTTCCACCAATCATGATCCAGGTCTTTTTCCCATTGAGGTAGGGTCCAAATTATTCACTTGCATCCTTCACTCTTTTTTAAAGAGTTCTAGTAGTTATTCTGATGTTCTTGTTATAAGTGTTGTCAGTAGCATACTGAGCAAAAACACTTAGAGGGGCAGAAAAACAATCTGCATCACCACCACTCATACATGTTACATGCAGGCCCCGCAGAACTTTTTTAAAATCGGGGTGGGGGGGGGTGAAGTATTTACGATCAGGAAGAGAGGAGCGCAAATTGGCGTGGTGTTCAAGGGGCACAGCTAGCTCAAAGGTTTCAGGCATTTATTAACTGTAAGATGAACATATTTTGATACCTCATTTCACCTCAGGTCACTTTCTTTCTTTCTTTCTAGTTCTCTTCAACATACTTTATACAAAAAGTGAGGGGGCTCGAGTCCCCTGAGCCCCGCTGTTCTGCGGACCCTGACATGTAGGCTTTTAAATAAGCATATTTTTTGCTTGACTGTGTAATTTGGGATTTGTCATTTTCCAACATACGCTTAACAAATAATAATTTACTAAAAAGTGAGAAAAAACCCAGGAAAATCATGTCATTTCAGCAACATTTGTAAATCACTGGTATCGAATATATAGAAAAAACAGTTTGAATTTTGTTTGGGGGTTTAACTGTCCCCAACCCCCCCCCCCCCCCCCAACTCTTCCCCATCAATACGCCAGAGAGTGTTGTATTGTCGGCGTATCTTAGGTTGGTGATCGTTCGTCCACCAACAGAAACTTGACCATAAAATGCCTTTCTCATAATGAATACAGCATAGATGGTGATAGGATGCAGCCTTGACGGACAACGTGACCAATAGTGAACCTTTCGGTGTAGCCATTCTCTGTTCTTACTGTTGCTTCTAGGTATTGGTAGAGCGACTGGATGAGTTGAATTATATATGCTGGAAAGCCCATCCAGCTCATAATCTTCCATAGGCGTTTATGTTGTACGCAGTCAAAAGCTTTGGAAAGATCAATAAAGCTAGGGAGAGAAGTTGTTGAAACGTGTCTCTAGTGTTGCTAACTTCACTATCTTTTCATGACAACAAACTACAGTTGATCGACATCGTAATTATATGCGCGAGTCTGCAGGATGATTGGGTGCTCAGAAATAGGCAAAAGCACAAGCAGGCCTTTACCGTCAAGATGAGGTTCCTGTTGAAGTGATTCCAGGCAGTGATGTCATGGCAAGGAAAGGTCTGTCCACAACATAGTTATGATGAAGCAGGCAACATCGAAGTACAGCAAGCGATTTGAATTGATGCTAATGAGAAGATGTATGTTAGGGTCCTAGTGGATGACACAGACGTCTACGTACTACTTTTGCATCGATCATTATCTACATGACGGACTTATAAAACGCCAATGACCATGGAGACGCCCCTTCACAAATTGAATTGTTATTGATGTTCCTGCTAATGTAGACAAGTTAGGAGATATCATTCCATCGATGTTGGCAGGACATGCGTTGACGGGATGCGACACTCTTGGGGCATACTTTGGCATTGGATAGGATACAATGCTGAAAGTGATGAAGCAGAAGATTCGACTCCCTTAGGACTCAGTTGGCAATGTTGATGCAGCCTGGTCATATGTCATCACTCAACCTACTCAATGCTTTGCTTCATGTTATGGACAGTCAACAACCAACTGAATGCCAGAGGCTCGTATCAACGTGTGGCTATCAAGGGTCCGAAGACTAGGAGCTCCAAATACCCCCAAACCTTGCCTCACTACCTCAAACTACCTCAAGCGTTTGTAGAAAATGTTATTAAAAGAGAGCTCATTTGCAAACATGCGTTTGGAAGCACGCATTACAGTCACGACCTCACTTTGCAGAATTAAGTGTTAAATGACACCCTCTTCCGCATGGAATATTTTAGGGCTCCCAACACTTTAGAGGGCTTTTAAACAAATTTCAAGATTTTGAAGCAAACTTATAAACGGATATAGTCCTGTATCGTATCGGTAGTTCGTAATTTGTAGGTTAATTTAAAAGAATCTAGTACCTTAGAATACAAATCTAGTTTCTTAACGCTGTCACTGAAAATGGGCATTTATCACCATATGCCACCTCATATCTATGGGACAGAGAGCATAAAATTCAACCATGTTTTCTTCGAGTATAAAATTACAAAATAAAAATAAATGTGCAGCACAATTCGTCCCTATTTTCACGAAGTGACGGTAGTGAGGAAAATCGTAACGCAAAGTGAATGCAATTTTTTTTCACTACCGTCACTTCGTGAAAACAGCGACGAATTTTTACTCACTGTATCCATGCAGTGCATCTGACTCATGACATATGATAATCTCATGTTAAAAATTGGTATTTGGCCATCATTTTGAACTATTCAAGTTAATGTGTCTATAGAGGGCGCCATTCCGAATTATGCAAATTTGCATATCATTTGTGATCATACAGCATCGCAATTTTTATTTAGTGATGATTCTAGAAAAAAATTAAGATATTTGACTGCCATTTAATGTAGTAAAATGCTGTTAAAACTTTTTATATCATTAATTTTGGTTAAAATGGGGATTTTGGCGGCCATTTTGTATGACGTCACATATCTCAAATTGCTCAATGCTGACAGAGTGTCAGCAATCGAATTCTTCAAATTGATGGTCTAAGGAACTATAATCCGAAGAAAAAAAAACTATAGACCCTAAAACAAGGTATATCGAGATGGCTGCCGGACTATATGTACATGTACAGCGTATGTTTAATTAAGTTACAAAAGTTACACAGGATGAGAAACAAGACTGTAAAAAATATCTAATATGGCATGTGCATACAATACATGTACAGGTATGTACATACAAATTTCCTCTCTAAATATAGCACCATATGTTTTCAAGAAAATCAATAGATAAATGTTCTGTGAACATCAAAATATTCATGTACTGCAAAGGGCACTTCATGCAATGTGTCTAGTATAATATATATTAAATTTTTTTTTTTTCCTCCTGTTTTTCTACCATAAGTCACCTCAACAGTCATAATTTTTCTTTTTCACTTTTAACTGAAATAATTGGAGACAGAATTGTGTTTCAAAGAGCTTCCTGCATATATCCCACAAAGTATGTATTTCAATTTTGTAAGTACATGTACTGTACATGTTCATATGCAGGTCTAATTAATCCATTATTTGGTTAAAGGTAAAGACCAGTATTGGAAGCGCCCCAATTTCAAAAAATGAAATGGAAGCTCTTATTACCGATCATGTGAAAGAATATGTTTTGAATATTACATGACGATAACAATTTTGACGGGAAACCGCCTACTAATTGATATATTTGGTAAATTAGTATATCTATATACTGTTGAGCGATACAAATGCATGTGTTGCGCACGTGTGTGTAGTCCCATATACATATTTCTGTGTACAGTGCTTCTAACTTTATGAAGACAAATTTCTTATAATTTTGATGATTCCAGAACCTTGCCAAATTTCTTATAATTTTGATGATTCCAAAACCTTGCCAAATTTCTTATGATTTTGATGATTCCAGAACCTTGCAGTACATCTATGCTAGATGATCAACCTTTTCTGATCGATTTCACAACGTTTCTTTCACTATGCAATTGCATGACCATAACTGGTCTTTAGCTTTAAGTAATGATTCACAAGGTTTCATGTGCTATTGATGGTGGGATTACTCTTCATTTTGTTTTTCTTCTTTGTTTATTTCCTCTCTGTTACAGGGAAAGCTGTTCATGTTTGATCGTATATTCAAGCCTAACACAACACAGGAAGAGGTCTACAATAAAGCAGCAAGACAGATTGTTAAAGGTAAACACAAAGACTTCCTTCTTTTTATCCTTAATTTGTGATCATTGTTGATAATGGATACATGTACTGTACATAAACATGTCATTAATATGCAGCACACGTTCTATGGTATCTCTTTAATTCTTATAAGACGCAGACAAATCATAAACATTGTTGATTAGAGCAGTTTCAATAGAGATTGTTATTTACTGAGAAAATGTTTTAAAAATGGGTAAGAGAGAGAAGATCTACGCAGTTACATGTATGTGTTTGAGGATAAGGCCTAAAAAAAAAAATTGATTACTTGGCGTAACGGGTCACTGAAAATTAGGGTAGGTAGGGCGATTTTTTTTTTTTTTTTTTTTTGTTTTTTTTTGTTGTTGTTGTTGCTTATATTTGCATACATGAAATTAGCCATTCATACACATACATACATACAGTGGCGTAGATAGGTCCTCAGACCTTGGGGATGATCTGATGAGAGGGGTAGACCACAATATGTTCAAATAACTCCACGCACACACACACATATACGGACACACACATATATGGACACACACACTGTGTGAGCAAAGTATGGTGGCCCTGAAGGGACATCGCGAATAGACTAAATCGTGAAAAATATGCGATAAAATTCACGATATCGTCAATTTTATCGCATATTTTTCACGAAGAAATTCACGAAATTGACGATATCGTGAACTTTATCGTGAACTTTTCACGATGAAATTGACGATATCGTGAATTTTATCGTGAAAAGTTCACGATATAAAGTTCACGATATCGTCAATTTTATCGTGTACTCTATCGTGTACTCTATCGTGTACTCTCCTGACGGGCGCTTCGTAAACAAAACCAGCCCTAGCTGGGGGAGACAGAGAGAAGGAAAAAAGGGAAAGGGAAAGAGAAGATAAAAGGAAAGAAAGAATAATAAGAAGAAAAGAGGGAAACGGGGGGGGGGGGGGGGGCGAAGGGCTCTTGCCTCCTCCTCACTCCCCCCCCCCCCCGCCAAAAAATAAATAAGGAGAGAGAGAAGGGAAAGGGAAAGGGAAAGAAAATATAAAAGGAAAGAAAGAAGAGGAAGAAGGAAAGAGGGAAACGGGGGAAGGGCGAAAGGCTCTTACCTCCCCCCCCCCCCCGCCAAAAAAAATAAATAAGAGAGAGAGAGAGAGAGAGAGAGAAGGGAAAGGGAAAGAAAGAAGAGGAATACGAGGGAAACAGGGGAAGGGCGAAGGGCTCTTGCCTCCTCCCCCCCCCCCCCGCCAAAAATAAATAAGAGAGAGAAGGGAAAGGGAAAGAAAATATAAAAGGAAAGAAAGAAGAGGAATAAGAAGGAAAGAGGGAAACGGGGGAAGGGCGAAGGGCTCTTGCCTCCTCCCTCCCCACCCCCCGCCAAAAAAATAAATAAGAGATAGAGAGAGAAGGGAAAGGAAAAGGAAAGAGAAGATAAAAGGAAAGAAAGAAGAGAAAGAAGAAGAAGAAAAGAGGGAAACAGGGGCGAAGGGCTCTTGCCTCCTTTCTTTTCCTTTCTTTCCTATTCTCCCTCTTTTTCGTTTTTCTCTTTCTTTCTTCTCTTTCCCTTTCCTTCTCTCTCTCTCTCTCTTATTTATTTTTTGGCGGGGGGCGGGGGGACGAGGCAAAAGCCCTTTGCCCCCGTTTCCCTCTTTTCTTCTTCTTCCTCTTCTTTCTTTCCTTTTATCTTCTCTTTCCCTTTCCCTTTCCCTTCTCTCTCTCTCTCTGATTTATTTTTTGGCGGGGAGGGGGGGGGGGAGTGAGGAGGAGGCAAGAGCCCTTCGCCCCCCCCCCCCCCCGTTTCCCTCTTTTCTTCTTATTATTCTTTCTTTCCTTTTATCTTCTCTTTCCCTTTCCCTTTTTTCCTTCTCTCTGTCTCCCCCAGCTAGGGCTGGTTTTGTTTACGAAGCGCCCGTCAGGAGAGTACACGATAGAGTACACGATAGAGTACACGATAAAATTGACGATATCGTGAACTTTATATCGTGAACTTTTCACGATAAAATTCACGATATCGTCAATTTCATCGTGAAAAGTTCACGATAAAGTTCACGATATCGTCAATTTCGTGAATTTCTTCTTGAAAAATATGCGATAAAATTGACGATATCGTGAATTTTATCGCATATTTTTCACGATTTAGTCTATTCGCGATGTCCCTTCAGGGCCACCATAGCAAAGTGAGCAAGAAATTGTTGAAATCTTGATCACCTTGGGACCTGGGGGATGCATACATACACCTGCCCCCCCCCCCCTGCATACATACATGTACATGTACATACACCCTCATGCACATAAAATGCAAACATACAAACGCATTAATAGGTTTCCAACAGACCCCAGCCTGAGATATCTCAGACACTGTCTTCAACAGGATAAACAGGTGAATATGTAGGTTTAGAAGGGGCTGTTCACAAATATTAGTATTTTCACAATGTATTGACTAGCATTTTTATAACTTGTCTAGAGGTTAACATGTTAACATGTTAACATGTATCCAAAATCTTGAAGAATGAGGGTTGAAAAGAGTAGCCAATTACAACTTGTGAAAATATTTACAATTGTGAATGGCTCTGTAATAACAAACAGTTAAAAATGTCTCCAGTATTTCAGAATCCTTTATCAAAAAAAAAAAAAAAAAAAAAAAAAAAAAAAAAAAAAAAAAAAAAAAAAAAAAAAAAAAAGCGTAGGGTCGGCGATAAAAATAGGGTCGGGCGGGTTACGCCAAGTCATCAATTTTTTTTTTTAGGCCTAATAGAAGGATAGAGGAAAGAGGAGGCACAGAACCGTTTGAAAGAAATATGAAGGACAGTTGCTGTATGAATAGAGAGAGAGAGGCAGACAGACAGAAAGAAACAATGGCACTTGCAGGAGAGAGAGAGAGAGAGAGAGAGAGAAAGAGAGAGAAAGATAGAATACATTGTAGGTAGAATGAGACAGAGAGAGAAAGAAAGAGGAGGGGATCATCATCATATGGAGGAAAGGAGATGGGGAGGGGGAGAGAGATGGATGTAAAGAGTGAGAATAAGACAGACAGACAGACCAACATACGGACATACATGTAGACAGAAAGGTACAGAGTTGTACACAGGTAGAGATGTATTTAGACCGGAAAAGACACAGAGATATCATATAAAATGTATGTCTTATTATGATGTACCGGTATTAGAGAGGAGAGCTAGAGGAGAGGATGAGCCAAGACGAGTCTGATGCACAAGATGCTTGTACATTCAGTGTGTATCTTACAAGCAGACCCTTTGCCTCGCATCATTTATCCCATAGCAGCGAGCGCTGAGCGGCGCTGTGTTCGGGCGTTATGCATTATTGACAATGCATGCATGTAATAATGCTTCCGTCATGCCCTTGCTATTCCATGTTCTGAGATGACGTATGTGTGTAGGAAGACATTTTACCTTGCCTACATTACTTTATTGAGGGTTTTTGTTTTTTGATTTTCCTCTCATTTCCATTAATAGTGTTGCCTTATCAAGAATCAATTGTATCAATTTCTTGAAAGATGAACAGATTTTCATAAGGACATTTAATAAACAAAACAGTCAATATTTTAGAAGTAATAATTAGTCTAGTAATAAACTAATTTGTCTGTACATGTACAATGTAGTACATGTACAAGTATAAAGCAGCAGCCATAATTATCCATTAGGCCTACATGAGATTTACCTGTATATAGCGCCATTATCCATTTTAATTAAATGCACAAGGTGCTTCAAAAAATTAGGGAACACATTATATCATGACAAAGAATCGTGTACATTTACATAAGAAAGAAAATGCAAAATGCAAAATGATATACATGTACATACATCTGTAGAGCGCAGACACCATGATGCAATATGTGATGCAAGAGCTCCTGATGTGCTTAAGATTAACCTACAACATAAAGATTTAAAGAACATTTAAAAAAAATGTAGATTTCCTAATTTTTAACTTTGCCTTCCACAGTTTTGGGCGCGTGCATGCGTAGATGTATGCTCGATCTCCAAAATGCTTGATCTCCCAATATTCTCTGATTTTGCTTGTAATGAGATAAATTAAAATGTACTGGAGAAATGAAGGTTACCGGTAGGTTAAAACTGCTTCAGATTATAAAGGTCATGGCAAATTTGTAAGAGATTCAATAATTTCATAGAAATACTAATCACAGATACATGTACATGTACATGTACATGAACATATTGGACAGGTCTGGTATTGAAACACAGCGAGAATAAAATTGCAATTAGTAGTGTAGTCATTGCAATTTTGTATGAACTTTGTACCTGATGTTTGTGATGCATACATGTACATTAAATGTAGAATATTGGAAGACAAATAAACAAAGAAGAAGAATAAACAGAAAATGTAAATACAGGGGAGAGAGAGAGAGAGAGAGAGAAGGAGAGACATCTAGACGGTGCTAAAATGTAGCTGTGTGTGAACAAAAACTTGTTTATTCTTTTTTTAAATCCAGGTTATTTAATTATAGTTTACAATCACTACATGTAGATGCCCAATCACATACAGCAGAAACAGATAAAATATTGTTGCCAACATTCTCCAAATTGTAACAGGAGGCGATGTGACACAAATCAAAACTTTGTCTGGCTATCATGGCTTTTTTCATGTGCATGGGTTCAAGTCCTTCACTGAACAGACAAAAATGATTGCCGCCGCTTTGTGTGTAAGAACGCACCACCCATGTGTTCTTTGATGCAGGCTCAGGGTCTGGGGAAAACGCTCCGTTCCAAGGACGGAACGTTATTCTAGAGGCCCTGTTTGTAGGAGACTCGCACCCTGCGCAAGTAATACGCTAAATTTCTTGCAAAGAGTAGGGTGTAAACCCTGTGTTTAGTAGTAATCTTTCTAAAGATCGTTGAGATAGGCTCCATAGCCTTTTGAAGATTAACAGAAGAAAAGGAAGAATTCTTTATATAAGGAATTAGGATAAGAATGTATTTGATTTACTTTTATACTTGATTTACTTACCAATTACCAATTATGGTTCATCAAAACTTGGACCAATATTTTGTAGACATACTGTACAAAATGTACACTGACATTAAACAAGTGGGTCTGTGAAGTATTATATGGTGTGAAAAATCATCAAGCAAAGGTATTTCCATTTCTACATGTACATGTACATGTACATATGGAGACCTACAGTACATTGTATTTTGCATAAACTGAACATTCATAAAAAGCCAGAAATTTATCCATCAAAGAAATTTCTAGAATTCTTGTTGCAAGAGTTGATCAGAAATATAATACTTTTCACTCATTTTGGGCCTCCACTTCACCCTCAAGGTCTGTCCATGCCCATACTAGAACGGTCCCATGACTTCAACATCTGCAGTAGACAAGGGCTCCACTTGCCCACAAGTGGGTGCGCTACCCTTGGGTTTTACCCATGTTATGTTGAAGGAGGATGGAAATAGTACTTGACTTATGTGCCTAATGGCATGTCCCATGTATCCCATGTATGAGGTTCATAATGCACTCGCCCACACAATTCTGCAGCTTTCTGCTATGGCGTTTTCTGTATACAGTATGCTGAGTGAGAGTGTTTGTGTGTGTGTTTTGTGTGTTTCCTGTGTGATGTACAACATTGCATGGATCTTTGCTTGAAATGGTGTACAGAGGAATTCTGATTTAGCCTTGTGCATTCCAGGAATTCGATAATCAGTTTTCATGTCATTGTTTTTGGCACAGAAAAAATTATTTTGATTTCGCTCTCATGATCACTCTCAATGTTGTAAGTTAGCAATACATAAGATGAAAACTATTTGAAAGGAAGAGTATGATGTCAAATTTTATCGGACTTTTCTGGTTATGAAAATAGAAAAACAAGTACGAACTGAAAAAATGTATGTATGTAGTCAACATCCAAAAAAGCATTGTACACTTTCAATACAGTATTGGGGCAAAATTACGATGAGTGTCTAAATTTTCTTAATCTTTATTAATTTTTTACTATTGTAAAATCAGAATTATTTGATACTCTTTCTCTCATGTACAGTAGGTGCTTGTTTTTTTCCTAATTACAGTTTGGACCAATTCTGTGTCATGTCATCCTACATGTAATAAAGAACTATGAAAATGTGCGCAATAGCGTCATCTATTCAATTTCCGTTCAATAAAAGGAATCAGTAAGCTAAGATTTATGACCGTGGGCTGCCAATCAATTTTGGGAGCCTGCTTCATACATGAACACTACAGGTAATCAATCATGAACAGAATGCTTTGTATACAGATAAACTCCATATAAAATAGAAGCACTTTTAGAGATCATCAATTTGTCCTCACAACAATCAGGGTCGAGGATTAGTGGTGTTATGGCTTCTAAGAGCTGGCTTGGTAAATTTGTATTAATCATTTTTGTCATTGGGAGGGGGGGGGGGGGACTTTGAAATATCATGTCATAATTTTGTTTGCTGATAATTTCATATTGGATGTTTGATTTGTGGAGATGAAATGCATGTACTTCTCAAGTTCTCAATAGGGGAATATCCAGAATTTTGTAAAGGGGGAGGCAACAGGAACACAGTTTAAGGGGGGGGGGGGCATATGTTGCTTTTGTGTACTTACATGTAGGTATATGTATGACAAAATGGATTTTTAAGGGGCACAGGGCCAGTAATATCCATCAAAATGTTTGATGGGGGGGGGGGGGGGGAGGGGGGCATTGGGGATGCAGTTCCTCTAAAGGACTTTATTCACAGTCTTTTTCATCTTGGTCTGTCTTTATTCAGAGTGCTTTGTTTGGGGGGGGGGGGAGGGGGTCGAGCTTTCATGTGACATAGTGGTTGCAAGGTGAGGCAAACCCCTGCCATTCGCTGCATTATTGCATTGCAAGTAATCTATTAGATTATAGTAGACACGACTGAAGACAGTCAAGACACACATCTAAAGACAGCCTGTTCATGGGGAATCGGGAAGACAATCCTTGTGTAAATATTTATCAGGTGTGTACGATATGGTCTGTGCAGGCTAGATCGATGCCCTCTCTCTCTCTTCTTCTTCTTCTTCTCTCTCTCTCTCTCTTTCTTCTTTTTTTTTTCTCTCTCTCTTTAAACCTTTCTCTGTCTCTTCCTGTTTGTATGTCTGTCTGTGTGTCTGTGCAATAGTGTGTATGTGTCTCTATCTCCCCTCTTTCTCTCACTACATGTACATGTATGTGTATCTCTTTCTCTCCCTCTACATGTACAGTACATGTATCTCTCCATGTACACGTATCCCTCCCTATCTCTCTATCTGTCTCTGTCCCCCTGTCTGTCTCTCTGTCTGGCTCTGTCTCTCTCCATCTCACTCTCTCTGTTTCTCTCTCTCACACCCCCTCTCCTTCTCTTTCTCACACCCCCTCTCCTTCTCTTTCTCCCTCTCTCCCTCTGTTCCTTTGTTCCTCTTTTCTCTCTATATCCTCTTCTCATTTTCTCTCTCCATGTATTTCAACATTGTAGGACTATATTGAAATGTCCTTCCAATAACATACAAATTGTTGAATGAATGCTACCGTGACTATGCATGCACCGTGCATTAATACAGGAGTGAATAATGGGGTTTTATTTTAATGGGTCATGCCATGGTAACGTCCAATACACAGTACATGTAAGTGTAGGGAAATGTACAATGGCAACATATTTGATGGCCACTTACCCATCCCCATAGCTCAAAGAAACTTTTTGCATTTAAAAATCTGATGAAAAAAAAATATTCAGGGAAATAGATTCAGAGTGATAAGGGATTTTGCTTTGGAAAGCGTAGAGCTCTTAAAAACAATAAAAATAACAACAACAATTAAAGAGAAAACAATAGAGAGTTCTAGCAAAGAACAATACAATTATGTGAGTTAATTAATCTACAAGAGAAATAAAAAGACCTGTGAAACAGTGTGAGGAAGAAATATTTTTGTCACAGTCACTGTTCCGGAGACCATTCTCAAATGAGCATCGCTCTATAAAACATCAACAAATTTCTGTTTTTCCTGCAAGGGATGAGTAAAGCTAGCCGTGTCTTATCCTTGTTCAGCTAGACTACTAAAATTCATCATAAGGTTTAAATGCCAGAATTTTATCAGATAAGAATTGTATTTAATCTAAAAATATACCAAAACGAAGGCTCTTAGATCTTTAACAATGAGGTGTATATCTTTTGAACTTGATAGGCTTTACAGTAATCAATTCACATGATATCCAAGCCCAGGTTGGCTACCTGTTTAAAGACATGTACATGTATAATTGGCCTTTTAAAAATCTTATCATTAGTGTTGTTTGTCATAACCTTGTACTAGTTGTAGTACTAGTGCTACCATACTGTGGTTTGTTATAGTTACAGGTATCAGTCAGTTGGAACTACATGTAAGTATTGGAATGAGAGTATGATACTATGCAGGCCTTAAATTTCGTCATTTTTAGGGCAAGGCCAGTTTGGCCTTGAGTACCTCATATTTTTAAGGGCACCAAGGCCAAAATATTTTTACAAAAAGGGCATCGAGGCCAAAATATTTTACAAAAAGGGCATCGAGTATGAGGCCAAAAAAATTGATTCTATTTTTGTTAGATGTCATGTGTATTTATGAAACTTGTGCGGGATCAATTTCCCATGACTTTAGCACCAGCTTCTTCACAGAATGTAAAGAGGTCTACGGTACATACAAACAAGGCGGCGGCCCGCAAGCCTTAGATTTAGCAGCCAGGAGCAAGGGGTATTTTTTTTTAAGTTGCCCTTTGCCACGGGAATTTACCAGAGCAAGGGGCAATTTTCCAAAAACAGATAGGCCCCTTATCTAATCATAAGTTCAAAGAGAGTCTACAAATGTTAATTTCATAATGTGAATAGATCGAACGATCAATTTAATAACTTTTTAATCTTAACAATATGAACAGGAAAAATTGATTAAGAACATCAAACTTGCACATTAAACAGTATTTTAAAGTAACTAAAAATATTGATGAGCAAATGAATAAATAAATTGTCAATTTCACAAACATCGAAAGTCAGAAGGACTTGGCAAGTTTACCGGGCCGGGTATTCCAAATCAAAATCGCACCTCACACACAAACCTTCCGCCACTCTCTCGGTAGTAGGAGCAAATTTGAAGAAATTATCTTTTTAACTGTTGTATAGAAAGGTCTAGATAGGCCTAACTAATGAAATAAGATGTAAAAATGTCCTTATAGACATTCGACAGCTGAAAGTGACACGCTCAGCTCAGTTGCGTAACGTGCATTCACGAAACCAAAATCGTTCCTCGCACACACACTCTCGCCACTTTTGGTGGGAAGCTGTCGGGCTGGAAGTTTGCCAGCGAAACCGATGCACCCTCGGAATTTTACCGGGACTCGAAACGTTCGTCTTGGGAAGCTGGCGGGGTAGCTTTTTGAAGCGAGGTCGGCTGGTGGCAAAATGAGAGTAACTACGATCGAGAACATCGTAGGTGTTCTTAACTTATTAATAAGATAATTCTAAATTCTATTTGAGATAAAATAATAAACTAGACCTACAAACAAACCTCGACAGATCTCTAATGACTATTTGAATGCTTGTTTATTTCTCCATTTGACGATTTGTTTTCTTGATCCTGGCCGGCCTGGCCTTCGATTTGTACGTACGCACATGCGTGCGTCAACAGCATGCACCATATGCATATCATGCGATCGCATGAACGTACGTGCGCTAGCGCATTGCCTATATAACAAAGGGCGCATTTTCACGGCACTTACGCCTTATTAAAGCACTAAATACGAAGCTAGAAGAGAGCTCGTGGGCGGCAAACTGTTCGTGATTCGTGTATTTTTACTGTTCTAATAATTTATGGGCGCATTTTCACGGAAAACACTTGCGCCTTGCCGTCTAGTTTTAGATGATTATGGGCGCAATTGGTGGTTTTACGTGCGCAAATTTAAAAAAAAAAGGGCACGTCGGCCAGTTTGAAAAAAAGGGCACGGCCTTTTTGGCCGTGAATTTATCTTTTTTGGGAGGGCACCGCGGCCAGTCATAGGGGCATCGACGGCCTGGCCGTCGATGGCCGTCGATTAATTTAAGGCCTGACTATGTGGTGTTTGATGCGAGTCATAATGATAATAAGAAAGAATATATAGAGTAACATTAAAAAGAACATTGACAAGGCCTCCTATTTATCACCCATTGTCATACATTAACTGTACTACAAAATGAGACATTGTTGTGCAGCTAGCAAGAGCCAAGAAGGGCACGAAGTCATGGACATACATGTATATTTTGGTCAAAATTTCCTGTTGTTTAATGTTGAAATGGCAAGAAAAAGAATTAATGAGTGAAAACTTATTTTGACAGGTGAGGCTTATTTTCAATCACTAGAGTTCTGTCTGAAGGGGAGGTCATTGATTTGTAAGGGGCAAGGAGAAAGGGATGGGGAGGGTGAAAGGGAAGGGGATGGTAAAAGGGGGAAGGCAAGAGATGGATAAGTATTAAGGGGCGGGATGGGCTAATGTAGGTGTCTCTTGAAAGAACACTAACCCCAAGTTGCAATGAAAAGTAGGACATGTGCACTTTGTCTGATCAGCTACTTTGGTGAGATTGTGAATGTGTCATCAATTCCCTAGTGTTTGGTTGACATTCAGTGAAAGTAGTACCGTCAATACGTTGTACATCCGCCCAATCAACTTTAATGATTCTACAGAACCAGAAGCAAGGTGCTTGTAGATTTAGATGAGGTAGAAATGTGATTTTTGCATGCATCTCTTTGACCCAAATTCACAAAAGAAGTTATAATTTAAACTATGTTGTATCATCTAAACCTCCACTATGAACCAAATAAGAAAGCGTTTATTCATGAACATGTATTGCCTCTTCTTAATTGACAATGTCTCTGCTACGTAAATGTAGAGGATGGTCCAGACCATGGGGTAAGATAAACCTTGGGAACTCCTGGCTTTACATTTTGAAAACAAGAGACTACACCTGTATATCATCTATTATCATCGCCTTGATCACTTCAAACTTCATCTTTGCTGACGGCATTACGATGGCGCCAGACTCGTATCTTGGAGTGAGACTAAATCTTACTCTCAGGGATAAACGGAACAAGATTTTGGGAAAAGCTTGAAAAAACAAAAGGAACATTGTTCCCCTAGGGTGCTTCTGGGTGCCTATGGGAACTTGAAAGCGTTCTACCTCACTCTTAATAAATCATGCAAAACTGGGGCCAAAGCATGAAAAAAAGCAATAAAGTTTATGGAAATTTCATGCCTCTGCATTGTATACAAAAAAAATTACCACAGATTTTTGCATTGAATAAAAAAAAAACCTCAGGGCTGGTTAAAAAGTATTGTTTGTGGAAAATACAACCAGATGTTTCCAAAATGTGACGTGCAGGCCCTACAGTGTACATGTCCAGGCTTGATGTGCTGGATGATTAATGTAAGTATTTGATGGGGTTGGGCATACATTAATATGAACTTGATGCCTTGTAAGGTGCTTTTACATGTACCTGGGCTAGCTACATGTATGCAAGGGGATAATGTGAAAATTATGTAGACTGGACGAGATGATATTCGTATCCTGGAGAAAAATAAGCTTCACGAGTAGAGGAGAGCTCTTAGTCGACACCAACATAGGTTGTCGGCTTGTATGTCGATAGAGAGATTGAAAGTTGAATTGAAAGAGATGGGCAGATAGGAGGAGAGTGAGGTAATAGGTCCATGGGTAAGGGATGACAGATCAGGAGAAAGCTAGCATTACAGAGAGAGAGAGAGGGGGAGGGAGAGAGGGAGGAAGAGAGAGAGAGAGAGAGAGAGAGAGAGAGAGAGAGAGAGAGATGCTGTAGACAGAAAGTAGAAAGATGCGATGAAATAAATATAGAGTAATGTGAAAGGATAAATGTGTGTCTAAAATACAGACAGACAAATATACAGACGAAAACACAGACAGATGAGACAAAAAAAGATAAGGAAAAAAAAGAAGAAGAAAAGACTGGCACAGAATTAGACAGAGAGCCTTTGGGGATAATGACCTGGAACTCTGGAAGCACAATATTTCAATCAATCTTCTGAAATGTTGAATACCTGGAGCTACATGTACAAAGCCTATTGTTTCCTGCCAAGTTACCAGGCTTTTGTTTTCTGATGCATAAAGCTGTTCTTATTTTTGTTGTTAAAACGCAATAGATACTGTACATCATAACATTTACTACTGTATGCACTCAAGTTTACATACATGTATTATATTGGATTATTTCAGATCTATCAAGATGACCCAGAAAATTATATGTGCTCATGAATGATGTAATTTAAAAACAATATTTCTAAGTGTAGCTAATGCAGATATGATATCATCATATTTTCATCGAGCCTGATGAAAAATGCTATTAAAGGCCTTTAAATATTTTTACAGTTGAGACAAAATAAAGAAATCATGTAGATGTAATTTCAGTTGGCCATGCCCAGATATTGCATCATGTGTGTTAACTGTTAGCATATACTTATGGATGCATGTCGCGTGTGGGGTTTTATTGACACAAGAATTTAACCTGTGAGTATGGAAACTGAGCGAAGCAATTTAGAATCTCTCTGTGTTTGCTTGTCTTGTGATAAACTCTTGAAGGCAAGATTGAGTCATCTCTATTCTGACAGCAACTACGTGACATGCAACATGAAAGCCAGCTCATAAAGGCATATGCTCATTAATGTAGGTCAATTAATGGTTTAAGAGTTCACTGACCACGTTTGCAGATATGTTATAGAACATTCGTTCAGTTAAAATTCAAGCAATACTTTTAGGCACCAGTAATCAAGATAAAAGGTCATTCATTGACTTTTGATAGAAAAACAATTAATACGTTTAGGGCTTTGGGGGGGGGGGGGAGGGGGAGAGGAGGTGCAAGAGAGGATAGATAAATGTTATATATTGCAAACTTGCATTTGGATCTACCCCCCCCCCCCCACAAAAAAAGAGGAAAATAATTAATGATTTGGGCAACACTTTGAATGATTTAATGTGTAATATTCTTGAGAGCACAGTTACATGTATATGTTGCGGAATGTCCTGTCTTGTAGTGCAATTCTGAAATCAAACTATTTAGGCCGATAAACTGAATGGCTCGACACTGAAATAAGGACCAGGCAGCACTCAAAGCCCCCCAAATTTCACTGTTGCCCCCCCCCCCCCTCCCCAAATGACTTTATTCTGTATTCAGCGGGACCTGGATAAGAAGGACCCTTAATTTTGTGGACCACAACAAATTAAAAAGTGAAGTACTACATGAAAATAATTATTTCACAAGCCTATAATTGTGTCAGCCTGTAAACAAGAAACCAAAGTACAGTTGAAAATAGGGTGAACATTGTATCCCTCTGTAGACAATCATTGTTGTGTACTATATATCCAATGTTTTGTTATTGAATTGAATACATCTAACCCCTGTCTTTGAAATCAGTCAAAGCTTTAATTGATTGGAATGCTCTCTCAATCATTCACAATGAATGCAAAGAGGAACATGACCTATTGACGAACTCTCTAGATGACCTAGGCATTGGGTAGAGGAAAACCCCAAGCTCATTTCTCTCTTCCCCTCCAGACTCTGCAGTGGGTCATGTTACCCCTCTCAGGAGAAATGGAATATCCTATGACTGTACACATACATTATGAACATACAGTAGCATTAACATAAAGAGGGGAGCATGAGGGTGGGTGTTCCTGTATTTTAATATGCTGTAGGCTATATATGCCGGGAGGTACATGTACATGTACATGTAGAGTACAACATACATGTATATTTACGCTATCTGGCTTTTGTAAAGGGCATTGATATTATAACAATATTTCTTTTTTTCATAATAACCACGACTAGGTCCAGCTTTTAATACTCACAATAAGTTGACAATGATAATTTTTTTTCTATGCATGATATTAATAAAGCCAACCATGTAGATGAACAGCATAGGCCTGAAGTAGGCATACATGTACATGTATGCACATTGCATTGTACAGACTATTATTTTTCAGCTATAGGCTTGTATTTACATTTCAATAATGTCAGCTAGTTCACCATTTACAGAATGACACACTATATAATTAATAGACATCATCCCTTGGTGTAACTTTGTAATGTTGTCTGTTATCACAAAGTTACAGAAATTATGGTGTACAAGGGAAAATATAGTTCAAGGGAAAATATAAAAGTCTTTGGGGCTTTTTCTATCTCAACATACATATGAACATGTCTTGTAGATCCATTAAAAAAAATTACATGTATCAGTACATGTACACGTACATGGATTCAATTGCATTCTGCTTCTGAAAATGAGCAGTAAACTAATTTCATTTATACAGTACCAGGCTTGCGGTTGCACCATGTGAGAGAGGGGGAGGATTTAGGAGTCCTGAATTCATTTACTCTTTAAGTTGGCAATTTATTCTATTTTATGATCCAGTATGTCATTCAGAGGGAAATGATTCCTTTACTGGGGGAGAAAATGTGACGGATATAGCCCACAATTCTCTCCCCTCGGTCCCGGCTAGCTCAAGAGCCATAAACACATGTTTTGACATTGACAGTAGTAATGTACATGTGCATGACTCATATACATCGGATTGTGGTTTGTGAAAGAAGGCTAGCAAACTACAAGATCAATACTTCAAATATGTGCGTGTCATTGTAACTTGCAATGCAAATAGTTCAAAAGGACATCTGTTCTCTTAAAGGAAAAGTTCTGACTGACATTCGATCCTTCTTGATACTAAAGACTGTTTCTTTTAATCTCTAGAAATATTAACTAGATACAAAGATATTTACTAGAAAAGTATTAAATGACAGGCCTACAACTATACTGTTTTCAAAACAATTCTATATGTTCATTGGTAATTTTTGGTATGCTTTATTGTATAAATAATGGGCACTAATGGGTATCAATGGGCACCAGACGATAACCCACCTCCAAAAATACATTCGTCCCTGATTTATGTCCAACCTAGATATTTATGGTGTTCCTTTTTTGTAGGGGAAAGGGTCGGAGGGGGGGAGGGGGTGAAGACAAGGGTTTCCCTAGTTGAAATATCAATTGAACATTTTTACATAAGGAATCAAATGAAGTTTAAGAAAGTAGAAATTGGGAATAGGCCTACCGTATTTGCCGGCGATAAGGCCGCAGCGCCGTATAGGCCGCACCCCCGATTTTGACATTTAAAAAATAAAAAATAAAAAAAAATTGTCAAAGTTGGGATTTCATCTCTTGCGTATAAATGTTGATTTGACTAAAATCAACGCCTTAGACCGCTCGGCCATCCCGCACTGATGCTAGCTTATGTAGTTTTATGTGATGTATACATTGCGCCTCTCTCTTGTGTATTGAAATGGATTCAGAATAGCGACTTCGCGTGCTGGATGCTTCGCGGCAGCTCCGTTAAACAGGCCCTTCTTTTACTTTTGCAATGCATCGGCACGAACTTAGATCAAGATCTATCGGCAGATGTTGTTTTTTGGAAGTTTATTTTTGTCTTCATGTCAACAATGCGAGATAAAATTGTTGGTAAGGTGTGTGGAAATGTATAGTTATCGTACCCTTCGTAGATCTAGTCCCATATGTGCAAATTCGTGCTAGTTTTGACTTACTTTTTAATTTTTTTTTTACTCTTTCGTCGCATAGGCCGCACCCCGACTTTTTGATATTTTCTCTTCCAAAAATACTGCGGCCTTTACGCCGGCAAATACGGTACATGTATTAGTATTAAGATCTTAGCTCATACATACATGTAATTAATGTATGCTTATGATATAGAGATTGCTTAATCCATGGAAATGTAGCACATGAGCTGTATTTGAATGTTGACAGGAAATTCTGTCTTAAATATTAAAGCTGCAGTGGGATTTCAAGAAAGCTGTCTGCTTCCTACAGGGTACATTTATTTCTTTGCATGAAAACAGGTTGAACATTCTGCCTAAGGAATGAAATGGCTAAAATTAATTCAACTTGGCTAGTTTTAATGAATATTGTACATGTATGTACATGTAAATGTTCTTGTGCTGTGCCGAATAACCATCTTTATATGCCAATAATCATGTTGAAATTGTAATCCAGCTTATAATGGGGGCATTGTGGCGCTGTAATCTAGCCAAAAATGGAAGTTACAAACTGATTCAGCCGAGGACGCAGGTTCAAAACTGAGTCACGTCTTTCGGATGGTGACATTAAAAGTCAGTCCACAGACATAAATAATCATATCTGATTGATACATGTCTGTAAAAAATCAATTACACAAACACACACTTTGTTACTCATACCCAGGCATGGCTTTATATATCTATCATGTTTTTCATTGATTCTGTAATGTTAGTATTGTCTGTCTTTTGCTTGGTAATCGAGGTAGAATTCAGCACCTGTATTAGAGAAAGTATGCAAGTGTGTTGGAATGTTTAATCAGAAAGGGAAACTGGGAAAATGTTGGCTGCCTGGTGATTTGGTTTATGATGGTATCAGTTGTGTTTTATTCAGATTATTACAGAATTCCAGTAATTGAGAAATTTATGTATGACACTCAATAGGTGGGTGAACTAAAATCACACTCACTTCATCTGGGTTTGAACCTGGCCACGAACCTGGCCTCAAGTTGGTCCACTCTCAGAATAATTACCATTATCAGCTATGGACTTTGATTAAAATGTCATCACAGAGTCGGTGCTTAAAGACAACTTTCCCTTCTCTGATCAAATCTCATACAACTGTATGAATTTTCTGTCGTAATTCTCATTTTGTATCATGGCAATTCATTTGTTTTGTACCCTGAGCGAATTCAATAATGTTCAATATTTTTCTTCTTCTTTTTTTCTTTTTTCTTCTTCTAGATGTCTTGGATGGGTACAATGGAACTATCTTTGCCTATGGACAGACATCCAGTGGAAAGACATTCACTATGGAGGTAAACTTATATACTGGTTCACATCATTTAATGTCATCCATTGTTGTTATTGATGATAATGAGGAGGAGGATGGTGATATGATGATGATGATGATGATGAAGATTAGGAGGAGGAGGAAGAGGAAGATGATGATAAGGAGATATGATGGTGATGGTGATATGATGATGATGATGAAGATTAGGAGGAGGGTGCTAAGGATGATATGATGGTGATATGATGATGATGATGGTGGTGGTGGTGGTGGTGGTGGTGGTGGTGAAAATCATTGTAATAAAATATCTGTTGATACAACATTTATATATTTTTTTTCTCAACTTGCAGGGAGTTATGGGTAACCCTCAGTATATGGGCATCATCCCTCGTATTGTGCAAGATATCTTCAATCATATCTACCAGATGGATGAGAGCCTGGAATTCCATATAAAGGTATGTTAAGACACGCCCCACTGTTGTTGATCCCTGGGTGCGTTTATCATCCCTTTTCTGTGCTAGAATCAGCATTTTTCAAACGTGTTTCAGGCAAATTTGCATGATGATAAACGCCAGCCTATTTTCAAACGTCTTTAGATATTGGTATATTGAAACGCAGAAAAAAATTGCTTTTTGAATGTGAGAATGAGCCAGAATTTCTGGGAGGTGATAAACGCAAAGCTGTTTTGAAACACACATACATATTGGACCTTTCCAGGCTAATTTCCGGTTCTGAGAAATAGCGTGCGCCATGTGCTGTGCCCTAGTTGACCTCCGTGCAACTCTCTGCTTCCCGGGTCAAACGGCGCAAGGCAGTTGCGTAGAGACAAGGTCTTTATTTTGAATCGTGACCAGTTGATAACGCGACATCCTGCAAATCACATTCGTATAGTGGGGTTCAATATGTATGTATAGAAACACTGTTTCTGATTGGCAAAAATGATAAACACACCGCCTGTTACAGAGCATTCCAACCTGTGTAATGAGTTCATTTGTATGAAAGCAGAAAAATAAGAGAAACAGAACATTTGGCAAAAGTTTGAAATAATCAGAGCGCTAATAAGAAAGTTATGAGAATATGAAATATGATATCACTAAATCTAGATTGGAAACTCAATTTGGTCATTGGATTGCGACGTATGCATGGACATCTCCCATTCGTCTTGTATAAAATGTTAATTTCTGTTATTCTCATACATGTAAGTGCTTTCTCCCTAGGCGCACGGCTATAAATATATTATAGATATTTGTCCGATTTCATTCCAACTTTCACAAGTCTGCATCTCTGATTTGTCTGCTTTCCATTAAAGTAATTTGATACTAAGGTTGGAATTTCCTTTAACCTGTTGACTCCTGAATTATCTTATTCCTGTAGGATAAATGGAGGAACAACCTGATCCAATCCCTATTTTTCGTAAAAATCTACCCTCTAATACTTCATAATCAAATAGATCCTGCCCCAGTTATTGTAGAGACAGGTTGACATGCATGATTATATGCATGGAATTCCATTCCTGTAGCTATTGATTTTATTCCATTTTATGATGTCAACCAGTTTGGTCTGCTTTACATGTATGCTTTTAATGGACAGCCATTAATATATACATGCCTACTGCAGTGAATAAATAAAAGAAAAATATAGTTTGTTAACGGTTTGAAAATCTATTTAAAAAAACAATCCAACAGTAATAGGATGATTCTGGATGCTGACTATTGTCTTGGATTCCTATCAAATACTCCATGCAACTATACTGATGAGTTTACAGTTATTTACTAGGCTTACCTACCATTCATCCAAAAATTAAAATTCTTTGTGATGTAATGATCGCGATATCTCAAAGAACCACCAGTCAAGGGTCATATCCATCATTATTTTTAGATGATTTAAATTTTAAATAGATACAAGTGTAATGTCATTAGGGCACATTTCACAGAATTTCCATCTTAGTTTCCCGGAGCTCTTTTAGAGCTTTCAAATACACAGCTAACAGCCTTTTCACACACAGCTAAAATTCTATAAACATGATTAGTATAAACGTGTTTGAAACGTGTTTAAACTAATCACGAGCCTTTCACACACAGAAATTTCGGTGCGATCGTTAATCGTTTCGTGATTAACTACTGCTCGTAAAATGCGCAGTAGTGCCATTGCGCATTGAAGGTCATGTCATATCAATCAAAGCACACGCTCCATCCAGTTTAAACACGTCTGAAACACGTTTAAACACGAATAACCTTTCACACACAAAATGTCAAGCTCTCTAGATACGAACTTTGTATCCGCAGCCTGCTTTTTGGGGCGTATGGATCGCGACTTCGTATCTATCCCAACATCGTTTTCACTACATACACCCTTCTCCTTCCCTTTTCAATTATGATCACATTCAAAGATTGTTGTCTTCAAATGATACTGATGGATAAAAGAATTGTGTCATACCACACACAATTCCCTTCCTCTTTTAAAACTTTCCAGTCAAGAGCTAAATCACTCCCAAGCTAAATCACTCCCAAGCTAAATCACTCCCTTGTATTTTATTCCGTCGTTGCTGCTACAGATGTGTTTGTAGTTGCCCTTCCCTTGACAATCGCCCTTCCCTTCTACATACATGTACATGTACACCCTTCTCCTCCCTACTCTGAATATGGTCTTATCTAAAGATTGTTGTCTTCAAATGATACTGATGAATAAAAGATTTGTGTCGTACCAGACACAATTCCCTTTCTCTTTTAAAACTTTCCAGTCCAGAGCTAAATCACTCCCTTGTATTTTATTCCTTCGCTGAGCACTACAGATGTGTTTGTAGTTGCCCTTCCGTTGACACTCTCTCTCCTTCCTCGTACATACACCCTCTCTCTTTCCTAGTGTAACCATTTCCTCCCATGCACATGTAATGAGGTAATATGAAGAGGACATCCCTCTTCCGTGGAAATGCACCTGCCACAGTATGCATGTCAATATGGCTGCCCTGACAGTCGGGCTGTCACTGAGGTTCAATGTCACTCCTTGACTACATGTGTAGGATCAGGTTTTGTCTTAAATTTCATTTTGTTGTTTGGCTCAATACATTTTTAATCAGAGCCACCCCCCCTCCCCCCTCCCCCTCCCCCCTCCCCCCTCCCCCTCCCCCTCCCCCCTCCCCCCTCCCCCCTCCCCCCTCCCCCTCCCCCCTCCCCCCTCACCTGCACAAAAACAAAAGAAGACATGACTTTTCATCAATTATGATGGGGGGAAAACTGCCAATTTGAAGACAAAATTAAAGTTTTGTATTAAAACAATCTGTGTGATGAATGGGCTTGTATATTCAGTTTAATACAAAATGCAAGTAGGTTGGGGGGAGGGGGGAGGGGGGGGGGGGAGGGGGGGGGGAGATGAGAATAAAGTTTTTTTTTTTTAATGTGGTGCACCCTTTATATAATACTGTAAAAACAGACAACCCTCTTCCTTTCTTTTTTCATCCTACCTGCGCACTCGTCCAATCTTTAAAATAATATTAAACACTCATTGTTTAGTTTGAATGTCAAAATATGCTCATACAGTGCAACTACACTGTCTGTATACTTTTTAAATATTCATGCTTGTTTTATTAGGGGGTTTGTAATTTGCTCAGGGTCTTCATACCACAAATCCAATTTACATTTTTTTTTTTATTACATTACCATATAGATTGATTTTGCCATAACGTATCAGAAATTCGAAAACAAGGGCATGGAGTAAGAGATCACAGGAGAATGAATTTTGTTTGTCAATGTCAACTCATCAATTACTTATATATACATATTTATTTATTTAATTTCTCAAGTGCAGTTGTCCAGACAGCCTTTAAACCTCTGTCTGAAGTGATAATGACAAATGAGTAATGATCCAAAGCTGTTATTACAATGTACTTGTAAAGTCCCAGGATATGTAATACTCTTTAAAATTAAACAGTATGAGGGAAAGTTAAAAGACCTTGAAAAAGGGAAATGGTGCATTGTTTTATGGCACCCAATGACAAACCACAGAATGAGTTTTCACACGAAAGTTCATTGTTTTTATTGTAGTATTAGTTATACTATAGACTGCCAGGGGGATGACAGAGAATATTGTGATGGCGAACTGCCATACATACATGTAGATTAAAGTGTACCACTGTACAACTTGATTGAATTTCAGTTCGTGAATATGAATGTAAATGTAATAAAGTAATGGATTTAAATTGTTTCTCACTTATTTTTTCTATATCTTCCCCTTTCCTTTTTGTCTTGTTCTTTATGATGTCTCCATTCTCCCTGTCTCTCTCCCCTCTGCCTTTCTTACCTATTTATTTCTGTTTCTGTCTTTACCCTGTTTTTTTCTCTCCGGCTCCCTCACCATCTCTCTCCTTTGCCACTCTTCTTTTCCATCTTTCTCTCTTTATTTGGTCTATTTCTTCTCATCTATCACCCTCCCCCTCCTTCCCCTCCCCCCTCTCTCTCTCTTTCTCTTTCTCTTTCTCTTTCTCTTTCTCTTTCTCTTTCTCTTTCTCTTCCTCTACCCCCTCTCTCTCTTTCTCTACCCACTCTCTCCTCCCCATCTCTCTCTCTCTCTCTCTCTCTCTCTTCCTCTATCCCCCTCTCTCTTCCTCTATCCCCCTCTCTCCCCTTCTCTCTGTCTCTGTTTCTCTATTCCTCACTCTCCCCCCTCTCTCTCTCTCTCTCTTTCTCTCTTTCTCTCTTCTCTCTCTCTTCCACTGACCTACAGGTTTCCTACTTTGAGATCTACATGGACAGAATTCGAGATCTATTAGATGGTGAGTCATACATGCTCGTGAATAATCAATTCTAGAACAATATGAGATTTATGCAGAACAGCTCCGGGCTGTTCACCTTGTAGTCTGTTCAGAGCCAGAAGGGTGTTTAAATATGTGTTAAAATATACATATATGAGTTTACATCACTCTCCTTCCAAACAGATGTTATATTGAGAAGTTTTTACATACGGTTCATACTATTAAAGGTAATACAAAGTTTTGGTATGGGGTCATGAATTTGGTTAAAATGAACATATTGGAAGCATATATGCGATCCTACAATATTCAGTGATCGTTGTCGCGGTTAAAATCAAGTCTAAAGTTATGAAATTGTAAATAATAAACCCTTTATGTTGTATAGCTCCCTCTCAAGGTTAAGATATTAATTAAGCTATAAAACAATGTTTGTTGACTAAAATCGACCAATTAGCTATTCCCGTTTGGAAATTACATATCACAACTACATATTCTGTGATTTTCAGGGTCGCAGCTACCATTGTACAGCCGTAAGCGCTATTTGAAATTTATCAAAATTTACCGGGAGCACCGGTAAATTTTTATATTTATTTTTTCTCGAAAGCAGAAGTGTTTTAGGGGCTACATTTTCTAGTGCTTATAATACATCCACATGGGCATCCAAACATATAAAACTTGTAGAGAATCACTATCCACCCAATATTGAAAATTTCCCAAGACTTTGTATTACCTTTAAAGGTTCAACTCGGACCCCGTTCCAAAAAAATTAGTGTGTAGCCCTGATGAATAAATGAGAGCTGAGGTGATATCATACTGATGAAGTACATTTATGTGTCATTCCACAAAATACCATGTACATAATGCACATGTAATGTACCTTGCTCATGCAACGAAAGTTACATCACTATTGAATTATGGGGGTCGAACATGGATGAATTACAATGCAGTCCCGATTATAACTGCAAATCAAAGTTCAAACACACGACTTGTAGACCGATTCTATGTGGTTGGATGGAGATGATAACAACTGCAAATACACGGACATGTAGTATTGAAGTGTACTTGGGAAAAAATGATGGGACTTGAATTTGAGAGTAATGTTCAAGTTCAAAGGGCAGACTCTTCTACAAACATGTAGTGATCTACATGTACATGTATGAGTCATGTGACCTTGATGTTAAACTTTTGTCTTTTTTTCATGATGCAATGTATGCCTATTCTGCAATTCTTGTGAAATATCTGTGTTTGCAATGGATTAAATCGTAGAAAAGTTATAAATTAAGAACTGTGTTGGAGTTGGTATTGTGAGTATCTAAATGCTAGGGATATGAGTTAAAATGGGTAAATCATGCACAGAGTTAACATGCTTCTGGCTCTAAAGAAACAATCTCATCTTTTGTTGAGAGCTACATTTGTAGAGAGCTACATTTGTCGAAGTGCATTAAATCGTGAGCATGTAATTGCACTGACTCCAACCAGACAATCTTATAATTTATTGAAAACCAGAAGAGCATTAAATCATTTAATTTAATAACTCTTTAATGCACTTCTGGATCCAACCAGACAATCATATCTTTTTATTGAGAGTCAAAGGAGCTTTCAGCATACAATATGAAGCTTCCTTTATGGCATGGTGTTTCTATGATTGGGGGTAAAGAGATATGTTGAGTTATGGATGTGGTTATTTAAAGTGATAGATAAAGAGATGAAGCAGACGGGGTGACATTTAAAAGGCGCTCTCTAGGCACAAATTATGTGGATGGCATGGTTCTTAGGATAGAGAGGAAAATATAGAGAGGTTGGAGATATAAATGTGTGTATGAGGGAGAGAGAGAAAGAGAGGGTGGGGCGGATAGAGGTAGAGAGAGGGAGGGGATGGATGGAGGTAGATAGAGGAAGGGTGGAGGTAGAGAGAGAGGTAGAGAGAGAAGGAGAGATGGGGGGGGGGAGAGAAAGAGAGAGAGAGAGGGAAGGGGGATGGAGGTAGAGAGAGGGAGGGTGGAGGTAGGAGAGAGAGGTAGAGAGAAAGGGGGAGAGAAAGAAAGAGAGAAAGAGAGAGAGAAGGGGGATGGAGGTAGAGAGAGGGGGAGGGTGAGGGGGAGAGGGGGAGAGGGGGAGGGGTGGAGGAGAACTGGAGAAAGGGAGGGGAAGGATGAGTGAGAGAATAGAATAGGGTCCATAAGGAGTAACATCGGGAGGAGTTAAATGTTTGGATGAGAAATGGGGTGGGGGGGGGGGGGTCAGGGAGAGGGGGTAGATCTTTCATTACATGAAAAATACATTAGAGAGGCATTCATTCTCCCCCTCAAAATATTTACCCCAACATTCTAAGGGCAATGTAATATTTTCAACAAACGGAACGTATCACTTTAAAGTGTTTTTCTTGTCTCATAATGCTGTTGATGCACACCATCAATGATTAATGACATGGCTGAAAAACCAGATGTTTCTGTAAGACATTACTGCTTACGAGACAAGTACATGTACAAATGGTTAGGTAAAGGCGGTGAGGGAGGGAGAGAGAAAGAGTGATACTGGCATATAAACAGAGGAAGGGGGGAGAGAGAGAGAGGGGGGGGGGGGAAGAGAATGTTCTAGTAACTCCTCGGTTAGAGTAAACCTAGGAGAGAAAATAGGAGAGAGAGAGATAAAGAGAGACAGAAAGAAAAGAAAGATGTCACAAATTCCAAGTAACAGCTGTTTGTCAATTATTCAGTAAGTTAGTAATTTTGAAAATCTCTGTTCTAATTTAGGGTTACCAACACAGATTTGTTTTGACTATTTACAAAAAAAGGGAGGGGGGGGCAGATAATGTATGACAGAATGATAATATTGCTATCCACCTTTACATTATTGCACACATCTATCCCATAGAACTCTCAACATGCCTACAAGGTTCTTCTATGACCCTTGCTTTACCCCAGTTGCCCTAAAGTGCTGAAAGCATTCAAAGAATAATTTCCACCATGTTTTACTGCATCTGGGTTTTTTGAGGCAAATGTAGATCAGTGTCTATTATCTTGCAAGACGATTGGATTGCCAAGGGATTCGCTCCCTGTAAGTTGTGTGTAATAGTCAGGTGATTTATCCACTAGACCTCAACTGCTCAAAAAGAGAAGCATGTACAATAGTGGTAATTTCCTTCTCTTTCTCTATTATTTCTAAGATAATTATATTTATTATGTTGACTTTGTATATACTGTGAATTTCTGATTTTTAAGACTAAATAAGTAATAAATATTAATTAAAAAAATAAATAATCATGCATATTTTGTTTGTTGTTTATTTATTTATTTTTCTTCTTTTAGTATCGAAAACCAACCTGTCTGTCCATGAGGATAAGAACCGGGTTCCGTTCGTGAAGGGGGCAACGGAGAGGTTCGCTTCCAGCCCCGAAGAGGTCATGGACGTCATTGAAGAGGGCAAATCTAACAGACATATTGCAGTAACAAGTAAGTCAAGGGGGGTGTTTCACAAAACTTGTCATCGGAGACAAATGACAGTTTTTGTTTTAATATAAGCAACTGAAATCCTTGCTTCTGATTGGTTATCAGCAGATTTGTCACTGATTTTTGTCATTTGTCATTGAAAAAAGGCTCTGTGAAACAGGCCCCAGGGACAATGTATGATTCTTCTTTTTTAGCAAAATTAAGTAAGTAAAATGGATTAATTAGGAAGCTTCAAGTAAGAGTATCAGCTGCATGTTTTGCAAATAATGAAACAAGTTGTTTTTCTTCATTTTACAGAATTTTGCAGCCTCCCCCCCCCCCCAAAGTCCTGGGAGTTAAAGCAAAGCCTTTTTACATGTAAATGATTAATTCATGAAAATTAAAGTATGAAACGAGTTATGTAATAAAAATTATTTTCTTCATTCATGAAGTTACAGAATAAAGTAATTGTTTGGAAGGTTAAAAGGTTACCAAAGAGGATAATTGTTAGGTATTGGGAGGGGGGGGGGGTCTAGGATAGATGATGTGAGTGATAACTCGGGGCAGTCATCTGGAGATAACGCAAACAGTAGTTACAGAAGCATGAACCCTTATTCTTTATCATATGATTTAATATTTTCAGAAATAGTACTACTCAGACCTGTCTATAGCAACCACCCAAGGGAAACACAAAGAGTGGCCTTTGTAGGCAGCTTGTCTTTGTAGACAGGTTCCTTTAGTACATGATTCAATGAGAAACCATTTTCATGGGAAACAACAAATGTGGCCTTTGTAGACAGGTGGTCGCTAAAGAAGGTTTGACTGTAACAGTAGCACAAACAACTGGTTAATTTTGTTACATAATCTTACTCTTTTTCAGACATGAATGAACACAGCTCTCGCAGTCATAGCATCTTCCTCATCCAAGTCAAGCAGGAGAATATGGAGACCAAGAAGAAACTCAGTGGCAAGCTTTACCTTGTAGATTTAGCTGGTAGTGAGAAGGTAAGTCACATACTTAGTAACAGAATACACCAGTTTACGGTTACAACAGTGCGCATGCGCAGACATGGGCGCCATTTTAATTTACGAGTAAACAAAGCTGTTTACCCCACTGACCTCTAGAGGTCAATGGTTTACGCGTAAATTAATATAGCACCCATGCAAATATGATGTGAGCAGTGAAGCTACAATACATGCGCATCTGAAAACATTGATGACGCAATGTTTACGCGCATATTAAAATGGCGGCCTTAACCATAAACTAGTGTATTACCTGGGGGATGTTTCATAAAGCTGTGCGTAAAGTTACGAATGACTTTACCAATGATTTGAATATGAAGAACCAAATAGGATTCCCCAAAGTTTTTCCTGACATTTTAACAAAGTGTGACTGTATTTCCCATAATCTCAATTGAATTGTAGCCCAAAATACACTTTGCATTAAAATGTTTTGTTAATAATGATAAGGTTTGTCTACATCTGCATATTTTAACTTTAGCTTATGCAGTCAAAAGGATTTTAGAATCCCATTTAGCTCTTCATATTCCAGTCATTCGTAAATTCATGTGTAACTTTACCCACAGCTTTATGAAACACCCCCCCCCCCCCCCCTGCTTTCATGCCGTTTGTGCTGACAAAATAAAAAAAATTCTACTTGAACTGCTTGCTGTAAAAAAATCTTAAAAGTTTCCATAGCAGTTGACATTTGCAAACGTTTCATGCTGCGAAATAATTTAATGACATGGATTTTTTTGCAATTTGCTGAATTTTTTTGTGAAAATGACTGTCACACACAACATTTTCTTGTATAACAATCCTTTTGTGGAGACTTCCCAACAAAAAGCTGGTACCTATCTGTACAATGCCTCACAAATTAATGTAATTCTACATATTTGATATCCATAACATGAAATGAACAGAAGATAATTAAAATAAATTATTTTAGTTCATAATATTGTACAGAATGTCAATCAGAGTATGTATTAGATTGGCCGAGGCCAATCCCTAGTGAGATGGAGTTCGAAAAATATTTATATACACATCAAAGTAACAAATTAAATTGCTTGGTTTCTTTTTCATTCTCGCCACAGGTTAGCAAGACTGGAGCAGAAGGAACGGTTTTAGATGAAGCCAAAAATATCAACAAATCTCTGTCAGCACTGGGAAATGTTATATCAGCATTAGCAGATGGAAAGGTAAGTTTATAACCAGTTTCTTTTTTTCAGAAAAAGCTGGTGTATTTATGTATGTATACTTATACAGGTATATTAGTAGAGAGGGTATATTATTAGGTGGCGGGATAGCTCAGTCGGGAGAGCAGTGGTCTCGTAATCCGGTGGCCCAGGTTCGAAACCAAGTCGATGCGATAGTGCCCTTTGGTAAGGCATTAATCCTCATTACCAGGTCCCTCGGAGAGGACCTAAAGCCGTCGGCCATCTGGTTGCTTACTAACAAGCATTTATGCTTTCTTAGCAGTCGGGTAAAATAACCACCACCACAGACATGTTAGTAAAGAAGGCCTAGAGAATATTGCTTTGAAAGGAAAAATTATAGGAAGAAGGAGTAGGGAAGAAGAAAGATACTTTGGATAGACAGTCTGCAGAAATTGTTAGAAGAGAGAGGAGTGAAAGAACAGGGAGTGGTGCTAATAAAGAAGGCTAGGAGCCGAGGGTTGTGGAACAGCATGATTGCCAAAGTCATTTGATATGGCACTTACAGAGAGAGAGATATTAGAGTATCATTAAATTCATTTTCATTTATTTATGAATCTATGATTATTCTATGAATCTGTTTTTTTCAGAGAGTCCAGGGATTTAAACAAAAATCATTAACAAATGATCACAATTAAAAAAAACATATGAAAACAAACAAATCAAATCAGAAAAGAGGAAACGTAAAAGCATAAAGTAACATATATTTTGCGGCAGTCTACCGCATCATATCTGAACGAGCCTTTAGCGTGTTTGCTTGAAATCAGTTGTTTGTTGTATATACGTCTTTAACCTGAATCCGACTCTTTTTCTTGTCCCCCTCAGAAATCTCACATCCCGTACCGTGACAGTAAGATGACCCGTATCCTGCAGGAATCCCTTGGAGGTAACGCTAGGACCACCATCGTCATCTGCTGCTCTCCTTCCTCCTTCAACGAGTCAGAGTCAAAGTCCACCCTTATGTTTGGCCAGAGGTTAGTAACTGAAACAGAGAGTAAACAAAGGTCTCTCTCTCTCTGTAAGTGCCATATCGATTGACTTTGGCAATCATGCTGTTCCACAACCCTCGGTTCCTAGCCTTCTCTATTAGCACCACTCCCAGTTTTTTCACTCCTCTCTCTTCCAACAATTTCTGCGGACTGTCCATCCAAAGTATCTTTCCTCTTCCCCTACTCCTTCTTCCCACAATTTTCCATGTCAAAGCAAGATTCTCTAGGCTTCCTTTATGCTTTCTTTACAGAGGGTAATGGGTACAAATCACACAAACAATATTTTGCTGTGTTTGTTAGGGATTCCTTGTTAGTTGACTAAAATTATGAACTTCAAATATTTCACCGATGAAGAGATAATGCAGGTTTAGACACACTCTCTATATTCTAAGAAAACTGTTCTCATATATCATGTATGTGTCTTGTTCCATCTCAGAGCTAAGACCATCAAGAACACCGTAACAGTCAACATGGAGCTCACCGCTGAAGAGTGGAGGAACAGGTATGAGAAGGAGAAGGAGAAGAACGGAAGACTGAAGGCCCAGCTCCTGATCCTGGAGAATGAGCTCCAGAGATGGAGAGCAGGTAAGCTGGAGACAGCGTCATAATTAATTCAAGGGATCCGGTAACTTTGTCTCAGATTCTGAAACAAAATCCTGGATTTAGCTCATGCTACAATGATACCTTTAACCTTTAGGTCAGTCAGGAAACCCATAACTTTTACAAGCCGATCGCCTGTCTGATTATCAAGGTATTTATGATTGGAAATTGAAACCAAATTTTGCGTTTTCCTTACGGTTTTCATAACACTACAGTCTATTGGGGAAAAGGAGTATGGTAAATCGGGTCACTCAAAGATTTTTAATTTTTTGAGGCACTTCTTGATCATTTTGAAGCGCATTTTTTTTAGGGCTTCAATATTGCATCATATCACAGACACTGATAACATGAAGGGTCGTGCATCTCAGATTCATTCAAATATGCCAAACACTCCTTTAAAAAAAAAAAAACGCAAAATACAACCATTTTAATTCTTTAAGTGGGGATGCAAAATTTTTGTTTAGCTCCATGGAATAAAGGCCCCTAAGCATAGTCATTTCTTGCTATCGCAAATACCCCCAAATGCCCCGATGTTGACCTCTTGGACCGGTGTATACGGTGCATGCATGCAATTATTTCTAAACTACTTCAGAAGCATGTAATAATAATTACAATCTGGATTTATATAGCGCTTAATACAAAATACCGCTTCTATAAAGCGCTTTACAGATATTATTACCCTGGTCATGGGATTCATTCACACACAATATGCACCATCTCCACTCCCTGGGGAGTATTCCTACGGTATGGTCACCGTGAGGGCATATGGCAATTACTAACACAAAGGCTTTCGTCATCCTACCAGGTTCCCATATCTCTCCTGGGTATGGAGTGGCAAATGTAGACTAATGCCTTGCCAAAGGACATTAGTGTCATATTGTGTCATATAGTGTCAAATGGGGACATCATGTCATGATATTTTATGTATAATATTGTGTGTCATAATATTGTAATATTGTATGTATGTTTGAAATATGATACAGAAATCAATAAATCAAATCAAATCAAATCAAATCAATATTGTATATGCTTTACAAGAACCAAGAACCATCACAAAAGATTACAGAGAGTCCTTTTCAGGACTCCTCAATCCTCCCCCTCTCTCACATGGTGCACCCGCAAGCCTACTGAATAAGATTCAAATAGTTAAGTATTATCTTCCTTTCTTCTCATTGTCACTCTTAGGTGAGAGTGTACCGGTGAAGGAACAAGGAAACAAGAACGATGAGATCTTGAAAGAGATGATGAAGCCCAAGCAGATGACTGTCCACGTCTCGGAGGAAGAGAAGAACAAGTGGGAAGAAGAGAAAGTCAAACTCTACGAGCAGCTCGATGAGAAGGTAACAAAACTTGTACTGGTGTGAAGTACAATATATGAGTGACAGTGACAGTCACTAGTGATATAACATCATGTTGAGTACCTGGGACTGATGAAGAAAAAAAGATCGGAAGAAGAGATAATCAGACTCTTTGAGAAGGTAACAAAACTTGAACTGGTTTGAAATTTAAATATATTTCAGTGACAGTCACTAATGATATAACATCATGTTGAGTACCTGGGACTGATGAAGAAAAAAGATAGGAAGAAGGGATATTCACACTCTTCGAGAAGGTAACACAACTTTTACTGGTTTGAAATAGAAATATGTCAGTGACAGTCAGTAATGATATAACATCATGTTCAGTACCTGGGACTGATGAAAAGAAAAAAAAGATAGAAAAAAGAGATACTAGTAAAACTATTCTAGCAGCTTGATGAGAAGGTTACAAAATTAATCCTGACTGACTGAGAAACTGAAGCAATAAATGCTAGTGCATGAGGAGCTAATATCCCCCATGCTTAGAGACTATTCTCACTTTTAATATTCTTTTGATTTTATTCATACCACCAGGACAGCGAGATCGACAACCAATCCCGACTGACTGAGAAACTCAAGCAACAGATGCTGGAGCAGGAGGAGCTGCTCTCCTCCATGCAGAGAGACTATGAGCTCCTTCAGAGTCAGATGGGTCGTCTAGAGGCAGAGAATGCCGCCGCCAAGGAGGAGGCCAAGGAAGTTCTTCAGGTAAGTTCCCTCTTGAAGACGTACCAGGGGGGTGTTTCACAAAGATTCTAATTTGAACTTAACTCTATGTTGGACTTAAAAATTATGGAGAGCCATTTGTAGCCTTGAAATAAAATATATTCATTAGCAAAAGTTCAAGTATTTTAGACTTTACATAAATTCCACATCAAGAACATGAAATCTCCTTGATAATAGGAAATATGAATGATTTTGAATCAACATTTCATGCCTCTTAAAATACCTTTTACAAAATATTTTCAAAGATTCTAATGGCTTTCCATAATTGGCGTTGCAAGAAAGTTGCAATCAATTGCAAATCCTCAAAATCAAGCGTAACTCTTGCAATTAATTGCAAATTTGCGATTGATCGCAACTCAACTTTCTTGCAATGCCTCATTAGTAAGAGAGAGAGAGGGGGGAGATAACAGCTAGATCTACAGTAGTTAACTTAATTTAATTGTTAAAACTTTAATCCTAACAAGATCCTAGGAAATTTAGGAGACTAGTGGGGCGTTGCAAATATCAGTTGCAAATTTAGCAACTTGCAATGCCCCACAAGTGTTATAGTGATTAATTGTCTCAACATTTCAAATAGCTCTTCTTCACTCTAAGCTATTAAGAATTCTCGTACATATTGATGTTGTCTCTGTTAACATTATACATATAGTGGTACTGCATGTATATCGATGCTGAAGAAATACTCATCATTTGATGTTTGTTCATTGTTTAGGCATTGGAGGAGATGGCAGTGAACTACGATGAGAAATCCAAGGAGGTTGAAGATAAGAACAGGATGAATGAAACCCTCAGCGAGGAAGTCAACGAGAAGATGGTAAGAAAATGGTCTGTCACCTTCAGATGATGAGAACATAAGAACAGATTTTGAGACCAGTTTTGGAAACCCCCCCCCCCCCCCCTCTCAAAAAATGAAATGGAAGCTCTTATTACCAATCATGTGAAAGAATATGGTTTAACTAATATGTGATGATACAAATTTTGCCTGGTAAACCGCCTACTAATTGATATATTTGGTAAATTATCATATCTATCCGGCTTGGATAGATATCGCGATTGTACTACTTTAACATTGAACATTTGAGCATATATTTCTGCTTTTTTGCAAATTTAGGTTAAATTATTGCCATCTAAACCTCTGAAGGCAATATTTGAAGAACAATATTGAATGGATATTTTGCACCCAAAATCCTTGAACCGCAATTTTACCACTGCCGGTCTATATTTTTAAGAAAAGGCTGAGTGAGGATGTCTCTGGGTGGGAGATCATTTCTAGAAGATGTTTTGGTATTAAATCATTCTTGAGGTGGGGTTACGGTTGCTGTTAGGGAATTAATGCAGGAGATTAGGGTCTAGTCGTATTCATGTGATGAGAAGTCCCAAGAGATTGAGAGGTAATATAAGGACCACTGGGTGAGGAGGTTTATGAAAAAATTGTTAACATAAACTTTCCTGCTTATCATGGGGTTAAAAACATGGGGCTAGGATAGCTGTAATTGTTAATGGATTGGAGTTGTTAGGAGGGGGGGGGGGGGGGGGGGTTAGAGGGCCTTTCAATATTAAGATGGTGAAAAGTCCAAAGAGTTTGGATAGCTTGAACAGAATGAATGAACAAAGATCAAAGAGAAAATGGTAGGAGAAACTCTCCAGGTTAAAACAATTGCTCTGCTTATTATTCCACGGCTACAGGGTTAGGGTTTTCACTTGGGTTGCATTTGGGTTTTCGGGTAGGTAGTTTAGGGTATATAGGTACATGTATATATGAAGTTTAGAAGCAATCAAAGAAGCAATCGGTGTTTAAGCATGTGTCACAGAGCCCTGTTATCTCTCACCGCTCATGAACTATTTCTCATATCAATCTTTATTTGTCAGACTGCTCTGCACACGACCAGCACAGAGCTTCAGAAGCTACAGGAGCTGGAGCAGCATCAACGTCGCCGCATCACAGAGATGATGGCCAGCCTGCTCAAGGATCTAGGAGAGATCGGGACTGCTCTAGGTGGAAACGCTGCTGATATGAAGGTAAGGAAGCCTCTTCAGGGATGGTGGAGAGGTTGGTTGTTAGGGCGGTAGGTGTCATAGATCTATATTTGAAGCTTCACCGCATCACCGAAAAGATAGCCAGCTTACTCAAGGATCGAGGAGAGATCGGGACTGCTCTAGGTGGGAATGTTGCTGACATGAAGGTAAGGTGGTCCCTTCAGGGATGGTGGAGGGGTTGGTTGTTAGGGCGGTAGGTGTGATAGATCTATATTAGAAGCTTCATCAACATCACTGCATGAAGAAGATGATGGCCAGCCTGCTGAAGGACCTAGGAGAGATCGGGACTGCTCTAGGTGGGAATGCTGCTGACATGAAGGTAAGGAAGTCCCTTAAAGTAGTCACCCAAAGAATCAAAAGTGTTTTGAATTGAAGCCAAATTCATGTTGTTGCGAATGGGAAGCCTTACTGATCAAATATAACAACTTCCCTCTTCAAAATATGTTTGGGGCCCGCAGTAATCATCTCTCAAAAATGTTAATTTTGAGTTTCAGATTTTCTGCCTTCAGCAGTCCTCCGTAGAGCGTCAAGATTCGTGACGTCACATGTAAGACACAGCTAAACACAAAATTGCATTTTACACCTTTCCATGATATCTTTATCATTTTCCAGCAAATTATTCA
This sequence comes from Strongylocentrotus purpuratus, assembly GCF_000002235.5. NCBI lineage: Eukaryota > Metazoa > Echinodermata > Echinoidea > Camarodonta > Strongylocentrotidae > Strongylocentrotus > Strongylocentrotus purpuratus. The sequence continues at coordinate 8,268,175 of NW_022145604.1, forward strand.
TGTTTTTCAAGAGAAAATCTTTCCATCCAATATAATTTGACCATAATTATCGGTTGTCGTGAATATCTTTGGGTGACTACTTTAAAGCTTGTGGGGGGTGGGGGTAGGCTAAATGAACTGATCTAACCCATGGTAACGGTGAGGAAGACCGCTTAGATATGGTTGATTGCTAGGTAGGTAAGGAATTTATTGGATGAGTTTACCAATGGGTTGGTGGGGAAATCTAGGAGAGATTGCCACCTCTCAAGGAGGAAATATTTGGGTTATGAAAGCGAGAGAATACCATGGTTTTTACATTGTTAGGTAGATCTGTTCTTGGAGGAAATATTACTGTTCTGAATTTTACTCCCAGAAATGAAGATGGCCTACAAATATTAATTTTTTGCATCTCTGCACCACCCACATTCTGAACAGAACATAGATGAGTTTTCCCCTCCTCTCGATCTTTACAAGAAAATAAGTAGTTGGTACTCGGTGATCAACAATTCAGAAGTAATGCAATTGTCAGTGGTTTTCAGAATGAAATTATACTTCCAAACGTAAAGATCACCTTTAACTGAAATCATCCTGTTATCTCTTGTTAACCCAACGTTGAGAACATCAATTAGGTAGATTTTGAAACCACAATGATCCCTCTCCTCATAAGAATAAACTTTCATCAGAATGTGAAAGCTGAACTATCATTATCCTCTTTCATTCTCCCCAGCCCAACGTTCAGATTGTAAAAAAAGGAAGACGAGGAATTCATGATGATCCATCTCTTGTCTAAGAATAAACTCAAGTTCTACCTTTTAAATAGAAATTTAACTCTCAAAAATAAACCATCATCATCCTATTTGAGAGGTCCATCCTTCCGAGGGGCCCCACTCACAAGCATAACTTTTTGGGGTCTCAATTTGGATCATGTTTGTTTGTCATGATTGCTATGTCATGTGTTTTTAATAAATAATAATAATTCTAATTCTCCCCAGCCCAACGTTGAGAACATCGAGAAGGTCGACGAGGAATTCACCATGGCCCGTCTGTTTGTGAGCAAGATGAAGACGGAAGTGAATTCATGATGATCCATTTCTTTTATAAGAATAAACTCAAGTCATTTACTTTTTAAATTGAAATTTAACCCTCAAAACTAAACCATATTCATCCTATTTCAATTCTCCCCAGCCCAACGTTGAGAACATCGAGAAGGTCGACGAGGAATTCACCATGGCCCGTCTGTTTGTGAGCAAGATGAAGACGGAAGTCAAGACCATGTCTCAGAGATGCAAGATCCTGGAGGCGAGCAACGCGGAGAACGAGACTAAGATCCGCACCTCCGAAGATGAGCTGGACTCCTGCAGGATGACCATTCAACAGGTAAAAAAAACTAAATAATAAAAACGTTGCTTATGAAGCGCTTACCCCTGAAGTCTCTAAGTGCTATAACAAACAAATATACAATGATAAACAATTTCATATTACAAAACAAAAAAAGTGCTAATAAACCTACAAATGATAATACATATGAAATACACATCACTGTGTGAACAGAGTAAGTTAATCATCAAAAGCAATTTTGAATAAATGTGTCTTCAGACAAGTTTTGAATTGGTTATCAGTTTGACAGTTTTTGACATTTAAAGGTAGTTTATTTCAAAGTTCAGCAGAAGGTAGGGTGGTCCTTTCAGGAATGAATGCTACAATAAAATCTGTATCTTTAGGGAAAAACACCATTGGATAAAAAACAACTTCTTATCCTCCTCTCTTGTATCCCTTGTTCTTAGGACTCAATTTCTGTTGTTGAGCATCCACCCATGAAACATTGAAGATCTAAAGTATTAGTATTGAGAATTAGACAATTTCTTGAGTTCAAAGTCATTATTTATCTCATTTTGAATTGAAGGATCACAAATAAATTATCACAAATAAAAACAGTTTGTTGGACGGTCTTTTAGTTATCAGGACTTTGGCCATTCATCATGATGCAAACATCAATCCTTGACAGTGACGGAGCTTAATCCATTTGTTAAATGATTGACAAGTGGATACTTTCAGTCAAGCTGTTGTGATTACATGTAAATATCCATCATGACGAAGTACGTGTGATTATGTACATGTATGTTACATGGTTTTCTTATGATATACTGTGTACCTATGATATACATGTATGTCTCCGGACCATAAAGACATATCTACACTCCACAAGCTACGGCATTCAAATCCATGCCACAGCACTAACGTGTCATTTGGCAAGACATTAATCCTTATCAGGGTATATTGTTTGTCAGGTAAAGCCAGGGTAAAAATCCCTTTGTACAGCATTTGAAAATAATAATAATAATAATAATATTCTGCTTTTATGTAGCGCCTAATACATCGATACAACGATGTGTCTAAGCGCTTTTCAGATATATTATTACCCCGGTCATCGGATTCAGGCTTACCCGCACACAATGTAAGCACATTGTCCACTCCCTGGAAGCATTCCAGCCAGGTGTCATTTTTAAAAGTGCATACTTGCTCATCTAACCACATTAACTTGGGTGGAGAGTGGCATATGTAGATCAATGTCTTGCCAAAGGACATTAGGGCTGCGGCGGGACCTGAATTACGGACCTTGTGATCCACAGTCCGGTGACATATCCAATCGACCACAACACCTCTAGGTAGGGTGATCCTTTCAGTAATAAATGCTACAATAAAATCTGTGTCTTTAGGGAAAACACCCTTGGATTTTGTCCCTGTGTTCTTAGGACTCAATTTCTTTTGTTGAGCGTCCATGAAACATTGAAGATTTAAAGTATAAATATTGAGAATTATATTATATCGTAAGTCAGGTAAAGCCAAGGTAATTTTTTATTTAATTGCACCACTTCTTTGTTGTGTCCTTCCTTGCAGCATGAGGCTAAGATGAAGTCTCTGTCTGAGAACATCCGTGAGACTGAAGGCAAGAAGCGACATCTTGAGGATAGCCTGGACATGCTGAACGAGGAGATTGTTAAGCTCAGGGCAGCAGGTTAGTCATCCACAATGACAGTTACAATGACACTCAGAGTGACTGACAATGACATTGACATTGTCAATGACATGGACACAAAGATACCGATTATGACATTGACATTGTCAATGACATTGACACAGAGATACCGATAATGACATTGTCAATGACATAGACACAGAGATACCGATAATGACATTGACATTGTCAATGGACATAGACGCAGAGATACAGATAATGACATTGACATTGTCAATGACAAAGATTAGACGATATCGACAGTGTGAGTGGCATTGACACTGCCAATGACAAAGATTGAAAGATACCGACAGTGACATTGACACTGCCAATGACAAAGATTGAAAGATAACGACAGTGACATTGACACTGCCAATGACGAAGATTGAAAGATACCGACAGTGACATTGACACTGTCAATGACGAAGATTGAAAGATACCGACAACGACATTGACACTGTCAATGACAAAGGTTGAAAGAAACCGACAGTGATATTGACACTGTCAATGACAAAAGTTAAAAGATACCGACAGTGACATTAACATTGACAGTGGTGTTAACAATGAGGAGGACAGTGAAGTTGACAATGGCATTGACAGTAATGACAGTATCATATATTGCTTTGATGATGAGAACATTAGTGACTTTGACAACATTGACAATGACAATTGAAAGACTGACTATGCCAGCAACATTGACAACAATGTTGACAATGACAAAAAAGCTTCATGGTCAATGGTACCGACTGACAACGACATTGACAATGAGAGGGTTATTGACTTTCACATTGGCAATGATAGTGAGAATGCCAATATTTATGAAAATGATAGCAACTAACATTGATTGATCAAGACAGTTTCAGTGGCATTGACATTAATGAGAATGATAGTTTTGACCTTTGACCTTGATGACAATGAATTTGACACTTGACTGTGGCAGTAGTATAGTAATGGCATGACGAATCACGGTGACAATTGAAGGAAATGTGGCAATACTGGTTACATAGATAACGACATTGCGCAATGACATTAGTTCCTTCCGTAGAGGGGGTTCCCTCTGGAACACATTGTCAATATTCTTTCCATATGTAAGATCGCAATTTGAATTTGGGAAAGTTCCATGAGGTTGTTTCCTTGCAATCCTTAAGGCTTCGAGGGGGCTAACGATGATGACATTGACAAGGATTCTCGCTGGTGCCTAATATCCTTGGGGGTTGCCAAGCAGGGGGGACCAAGGGAACAAGGGTACTTTCTCTCAGATAAGGGTATCAACATACAAGTATTCTTCAATCTATTCAAAACATCCTCCCCTGGATTGTCTAAGGGTCCCCTATTTTTACCAGGCACCTGTAAATGTTAATCTCTCTGTTCCGCCTGCGAAGCTCTTCGATTTGGTCCGTAGTCTAGTAACTCAGTTAAACCAGATGTGACTAGAATCATGTTAAACAAAGGGAAAACATAGTCTAGGCATCCCCTCAATCTTATTTCCTGTGTGAAACTTGACTTTGAAACGTGCTTAAACCCAGGGTTGTGTTTTACTGAAATTTTAATAGAATAGGGACTTTTGTGTTTTGTATGCTGTAAACACCCATTTGATCATAATATTTTATACCTCATTGTGTTTTACTTTGCAGAGGAAATCCGTCTAACAGATCAGGAAGATAAGAAACGTGAAGAGGAAGATAAAATGCAGTCAGCTACAGAGATGCAGGTAAGTTATTAAAGAGAAGGTCAGGTTCTTGTAAAGTTGAAAACTAATTTCTGAGATTTTCTGTTATTTTGATTTCTTAGTGTATGTGGAAGATAATGGTTGTGGCAGTGTGGACTATTATGTGGCACAGTTTCATTAAAATTGCTCTTGAGTTGTACTCATATTTGATATATGACAAGAAATAGTTAAGACCAAATTTTGATTCCTATGTGTGTATAGTCCCATATACCCATACCCATCAGGGTTGCCTTTAACTATATGTGATTTTTAGAAAGATGCATGAATTTGTTTTGATGATTCCATAAACTCAAAGTCCACAATTATTCTGAGGTATTCCCCAAACCTTCTAGACCATTTCTTTCCCAATCCAATCACTCAAACTCTTTTTTTAAAGTTTAAAACAAAAGGTTGAGGTGTACCAATTTCATCTCCAAGTTGAAAACGATAGCCTCGTAGAAATAAACAAAGCATTCACCAATTGTTCACGACGTCTTCATCGGGTGTGGAAAAATCCCAATCAAAGGGATCAAACAACAAACACATTTTGGTTGTGAGACTTTCTGACTAATTCAAGAATGGATTGTTGTGTTCTTTTTCAGGCCTCTATGAGTGAGCAGATGGAATCGCACCGTGATGCTCATCAGAAGCAGCTCGCCAACCTCCGAACAGAGATCAACGAGAAGGAACATCAAATGGAGGAACTCAAGGAGTAAGTCCTTTTTAAAAATATGTAGGGTTAGTGCTAAGAAGAGCTGGAGTGCAAAGGAAAATGATACATGAGATGTTGATTAGGCAGTAGAGAAGGCCTAGAGACTCTTGCTTTGACAGTGAAAATTGTGGGAAGAAGGAGTAGGGGAAGAAGGAGGATACTTTGGATGGACAGTCTGCAGAAATTGTTGGAAGAGAGAGAGAGGAGTGAAAGAACTGGGAGTGGTGCTAATAGAGAAGGCTAGGAGCCGAGGATTGTGGAACAACATGATTACCAAAGTCAATCAATATGACAGTTAGAGAGAGAGAGAGAGAGAGAGAGAGTGCTTTGTTTCAAAGTGTAAAAGTGTGTGTGTAGTTTGTTTTTACAGATGTGTATCAATCAGATATGATTATGTATGTCTGGGGACTGACCTTTAATGTTACCACCGTCCGCCTGAGCCAGTTTGTAGGCGAAGACAGAGAGCTGACCAAGTGAGCTGCCAGTACGGTAGACCATCTTGTCAGTCCCTGTGTTTAATAAATGAGAAGGAAATTCAGATTGTTAGGAACTCAAGGTGGTGTTGGTGCTTACTGGTGGTGTTTAAGTGTAACTTGATCAATAAAAAAAGAAAATCCATATTGAAGACTTGAGGGGCTAGTCTTGTCTGTGAAAGGTGCTAGTGTTTGTTATGATATTACACTGCTAAGTGTTTGATGTCAGAAGCAAAACACATCTTAATGTGCGAGTGAATTTTTTTTAAAACTCTAATAATTTGTCTTAAATTGCTATTTGTTGAAGATCATTGAAGAGTTAGTCCCCCAAACTTGTGACTGATTCTGTACATGATGTGATTTTTATTTGACAGTGTCAACCAGCGAATGACCCTTCAACATGAGAAGCTACAGCTGGATTATGAGAAGCTCAAGATTGAGGAGGCAGAGAAGGCTGCTAAGCTCAGAGAACTCAGGTAAGAATTAGCGGATATTTTTAAAACAGAATTTAAATCCCCACTGCACTACTTGAAGCTACGTGCTCCCTCTATATAGAAAACAATGCCTAAGTAGTGACCATTGGTCCCCCATGATCCCCTTTTTCTTATGTTATTTGAGAGCTGAGTTGATGAGATAATCACCTGTCAGTGACCAGCAGGGTGGTCTTATCCCTCCTAGCCAAACTAGTGCAGACAGGCTTTAAAATTTCTTGGACAAAGAAAGCCTTGCATTTATCTTTGATGTTCGAAATGATTTATAAAGTGACATGTATGTTGAACCAAGGAATAAAGTTTACATCAAGACAAAAATGAATGGAAAAAAAAATACAATGATTGAAGATTTGCCTTGTGATGACTTACTGTTTGAGCCAAACACATTCAAGGTAGTCTCCTCACCATCTTCCTTGCCTTTAAAAAAAAAAAAATTAGCAGATATGTTTTAAACAAAATTTTCATATTTATTTGACAAAGAAAGCCTTGCTTTTATCTTTGATGTTTAAAATCAAGTCGTGAATCATGAAGTTACATGTATATTCTACCAAGGAATAATTTAACATGAAGACAAAAAAAAGTACCATGATTGAAACTTTGCCATGTTTTTTGTGAATTATTATATGACTTATTGTTTTAACATTCAAGGCAAATCTATAAGTCTCCACACCATCTTCCTTGCTAAAAAAAACCCTGCAATACACTTCAAAAAATGAATGCCACCTGGTTAAAACTATTAAACATGTGATTTGTTGATCTCTCCACAGCCAACAGTTTGACAGACGTGAACAGGCCAAGCAAGACCTCAAGGGTCTCGAAGAGACAGTAGTAAGTACCAAAACAACCAAAAAAATTACACATCATGCCCTGTTGCATGAAACTTACCATTGATGGTAACAGGGCTCAACAGCCAATCAAAATCAAGGTTTCCATGTAGTTACCATTGATGGCAAAGTTATGATCAGTGGTAAGTTCTGTGCAATGAGGCCTTGGGCAGCTCTTTTTTTTATAGCTAATCTTGTGCTCTCGTAAATTGAATTACATCTAGAGAGAACTTGTTTGATGTAATTCAGAGTCGTTTCTTATGCAGTACAGTGTCAATAGGTTGTGTAGGTTGTTTAATCATAATCAGGAATTTTCTTGAAAAGAAGTGTTACAAAAACCACAGCATACTATTGCACATAGAGACCACATGATGAGTATATTGGTAGGGACCTTGAGCTCCATTTTCTTATCTTTGCTCAGTACTTTTTTTTACATTTTTTTAACCAAAATTGTTCATCAAACATTGTTTTATTGGTAGTTTTGAACCCCCAGTGTAAGTTTCGTTTGATTCTGTCAGAACCTAATAGCCTTTGAATTTTGTTTGTGTGACATATTTTTATTCACTTTACTTGTATCAAAGAGAACTGTTGCTGAGCTAGCGCATGAGTGTCCCTGGACGGTGTGTGCGCTCTATAAGTTTACACTATTATCATCATTTGCATGGGCGCAATCTTAATTTACGCATAAATACCACTGACCTCGGGTCATTGGCTTTGTTTCAAAGCCAATGACCTGAGGTCAACTGTCTGCGCATGCGCACTGATACAACCGTAAACTGGTGTATTATTATTATTTAAACATTTGATTCTCTTTCTTTGCAGGCCAAGGAGCTTCAGACGCTACACAACCTTCGCAAGTTGTTTGTGTCGGATCTGCAGAATAGGGTGAAGAAGGTGAGAACTTTAATTCAAATTCAAAGGGTGCCAGTCATCTTAAGGTCCACACTGCACTACTTACAGCTACTTGCGCCCTCTATATAGCAAACAATGCCTAATCGGTGACCACTGGTCCCCCATTATCACCCTATTTCTTATGTTAATTGAAGGCTGATTTGTCAGTGAACACGCTGGGTGGACTAATCCCTCCCGACCAAACTAGTGCAGATGGGATTTAAAGGCTAGTTGTGATATGAGGAGGTAAACCGCCGCGAACAAAACACAGTGGTTTTTCTTAACGTCCTTGAATGCCAACTGCGCGCAACAAAGCTCCTGTACTGTGTGTTCACTGAGCTTGTTGTTATCAGACACAGAAATGTGCAGCGTTTACACGTTACTTCATAATAAAAAAAATATTACAGTTTATCACGTCATATCTGAAAGGGGCATTAACTCCTTGATGGCTTTGGCCAACGTTTGGGACACACAGTCATCTTTTGTCACACGTTTTGTGTTCATATATATAATCCTTTAAAAATAGGGCAGTCTTCTAGGCTATTCATCCATGCGGGGAATATAGTTTAAAATGTTTTTTTCTGTCTAGCTAAAATGTATAAAATCAACCTCAAAAACTTTACCTTGTATTCTTTGGGTGGAAGGTTAAGAAGTAGGAAGGAAATAAAAGACAATATAAAAGCCCTTCCTGCCTAAGGAACCCAAATCAAGAGTCCAGGGGCCTGTTTCACAAAGCCTTTTTCAATGACAAATTACAAAAATCAGTGACAAATCTGCTGATAACCAATCAGAAGCAAGGATTTCAGTAGCTTATAAAAAAAACTGTCATTTGTCACTGATGACAAGTTTTGTGAAATGCCCCCCAGTTCCTTGCAGGCCTCATTGTGTGCTAGAATGGAGGAAAGCAAGTTTAAATTCTATGTAATGTCATAAGAGAACTAAGGGATGTGCATCCTATTGAAAGGAGATCATTTGTATATAGGATAAAAGCAACAAATAGCCTTGGGAGTAGTTTAGAACCCTGACCCTTCCTGAAACACGGACCCTTGCTCTAACCACTGAGCCATCTGTTCTTTACTCCATCAGGCTCTAGAGGGCGGCGATCGTGACGATGACTCTGGAGGAAGCCAGGCACAGAAACAGAAGATCTCCTTCTTGGAGAACAACCTGGAACAACTCACCAAAGTTCACAAACAGGTAAAACATTTGAGCAAGAAACACCCATGAAAAATTGTAATTGTTATTTGTTACAATAATTTACATCCTTTCACCGAAATAGAGGATGAAATATTCTTCAGAATACCATCTCCAGATGTAGATGTTCTTGAAAGAAACATTTAAAAATGCTGGTGGAATGAAGTATGAAATAATCACTTGATACAAGTGATAGAATAAACTGAAGATCGAAAGAACTTGCTGTTAGGTGTCAAAAGGAGAATAATGGGAAGGAGAGTTGAGAAGAGAAGATTCAGTAAATATGTATATAAACCAGCTTATTCTTTTTTTCTCTCTTTTTTTCATGCAAGGACAAATGGCTACAAATGTATGCCATAATGAGTTTGACTCCTTTAAACATGTAGCGCTATGTAAATGATATCTGATATTGCAGTCATGGTCTAAACCGTCATTATTTTTGTTCTTGATTTCAGCTGGTGCGAGACAATGCTGACTTGCGATGCGAGCTGCCCAAGCTTGAGAAGCGTCTCCGAGCCACATCGGAACGTGTCAAGGCCCTGGAGATGTCTCTCAAGGAGACTAAAGAGGGCGCCATGCGTGATCGCAAGAGGTTTGTACTCTATCGTTTTATTGATATTTGTTATTCTTGCCGATCACCTAAAGAATTAAAGTGATGATATTGTTAAACCTGAACCAATAGCAAAGTGGAGTCTGCCGGTTCATTGTCACTGTCAATCATAAATACTAATAATCATCAATTGACTATTAGATACAATTGAATGGGCATTAAACTAACTGGTAATTCAACTAACTGGCATTGGACTAAATGAACAATAGACAAAATGGGTAGTAGATATATTGGAGATTAGACCAGGGACTTGGGATACAAGGACTGGATTCTTTATTTTACGACCTTTCAGGGGTATTAAGCAAGCTTAGTTTGATGCAATTGATCCCCCAAACTCCTGATAAGCAACGCTCAGACAGCCGCTCGATACCCGGAGGCTATGAAAGTTACGCAACAATGAGCGCTGGGTCGGAAATCAGAGCGATAAGGCTGGGTTTGGCAGTGCTTTGAAGTCCGATGCTCCACCCCGCCGATTTTGGCATCCTTGTCATCCTTCCACTGTTTTTGGCAATACACTATATTCGATCTCTAACACCTTCTGGCTGCGCATTCACTCATCCTGCGCATATCATATGCGCAGTAGTTGTATTCCAATGAGTCGATAAACAAGGAAGTCCTACGCTTCCGAACCGTCAAATTCCGACCAGATATAGCCAAGTTACACGGACAGTTATGATTTCTTTGGACGATATGAATATGAATATTGAAGGACATTTACTCAACCTTGCGCTATGATGTGCATATTTTTATATATTTAGAAGGAAAGAGGAGATTGTAAACTTTAAACTGATACCAGTCCCATATGCGTGTTTTTGCGTGTTTTTTTGTGGCATGACTCTGAAGTTGGTCAAAGATCTCGAAACTTTGCATTTTCGACGGGACATCATTACTAAGCTAGTGACGTCATGCCGGTAAAGTGCAGGGTTCCCCTGTTTTGTATAATTGTTTTCTTGCTGATCTAGAAAGATAGTTTATTGGTTTCCAAAAAAAGTAAAACCATGCCACTAAAATTCTTTATCAAAATTCACAAAATCATATAGAATCTTGAGAGTAGAGTCTAGAATCTAAATCTATACGATTTTGCAATTTTTAATGAAGAATCATAGATATAAATAAAGAATGACCATTTCAATTAGACTGGATTGCCTTCACGATCATGTTTGTTTTGTTTTATTTGGTTTCTTTTAGTTTTAATTCCTTGTTTTGGTTGTTAAAATTAAACTGGATATAGGTCTACGATTGGAAAGGGGAGAAAAAAAAAGAAAATAATTTTGTATACTGCTTATCCACATTAGGTCCTATACAATTTTTATATTGAAAAAAGAGAGAAAGAAGCAGTGGCGTACGCAGGATTTTTTCAAGGGGGGGGGGTTTAACATTTTGAAATCGGGCCAAAGAATTTTCGAAACGACTCAGCCAGCCGCTGAATATAGAGCGGGGGGGGGGGGGGGGATAAGAGGACACATTTCATTTATTTTTTGGTCCCGAAATTTCAAAATTTGACCGACCGACCTTCTGTTCCTTCTGGGGGGTTGGGGGGGGGGGGGGGGGGGGGGGGGGGGGTTAGGTCATATTTTAGGTCATCCATTAGGATTTTTTAAAAAGAAGAAAAAACTCAAAGGGAGGGGGTGGTTTTCACAAAAAACCATATACATAAAAAAAACGGAAGGGGGGGGGGGGGGGGTTAACCCAAAGGCTTAACCCCCCCTTGAGTTTTTTTGTATGTATATGTTTTTTGTGAAAACCACCCCCCTTGAGTTTTTTTCTTCTTTTTTACCCCCCCCCCCCCCCCCCCCCCCCCCCCCCCCCCCCCCCCCTGCGTACGCGCCTGGAAAGAAGGAAATTAATCTTTACAAGAAAGGCGTTGGTAATTATACTCGTCGGTTCTTGAGCTTGACTGATTGATATTACAAAAAAAAAGAAGATATTATTTGTGATGACCATGTACGTAGCTGCTGCATGCAGGGTTGTGGGTATGTGGGCCGGGCCAGGAGCGATAACGTTGTTTCTTACAATTATTGACAAGGGAGTTTATAGTCTACAAACTAGATCTTTCAGCTACTTAAGAGTTCAGTAACTCAGATCTGGTTAGTATAGATTTTGTTTTCATGTATATGTACGAAGTTCGGACTTTCTACCGTCGGTCGATATTGTAGATCTATTCGTGTTTCCCGAATCAGGTTGATGAGGTTTCACACAGAAGTCGCATCTCCAGGTCGTATCTAGTTAGCATCCACTGACGAGAGCGCGACCGGCCGCTCAGCTTGGGGAGACTTTGTGTGAATTTCCGTTACCTCTTTGCCTGCACATTGGCGGTGATACCACACAATCGGACAATTTTCACCACCACATTGAATTAAGTTTTCCGTAGCAGGAAATCCACAGATACATACTTGTTTCCCAACTCTCAATTTCCCAATCTTTCAGGTAAAAAACCCAATCTTCGGCCTGGCTTTGGGACTGAATCTTAGCAGTACACACTGTTGCCATTTTTATTTCCTGTGCTAAGCGAGGGCGCATGCGCAGTGAGTTATTTGTGACCTCGCCTGTCATTTGCTTCGAAGAAATTTACGAGCGCTCGCGCTCGAGCGGCAGTAATTTGGATTAGTTGGGATAACATTCTGCAGTGTCGGGGTGGAGCATGGGTTCAAAGGGAATACATCAAGATTCCAGTCCTTGTCAACTAACAAGTCCCTGATTAGACCATGTGGAAATTAGAACAAATGCCTAATATCCAAAATGGTCATTCAAATTCAATTCAAATTCACATTTATTCGGCAAAAGATAAAAACATCAAAATGAAATCATTACAAATGAAATCATTATAAATACCGGGATTGCTAAAATAAGTTAAAAACTTGTAAACAAGCAACCCCAAACATAAAAACATACAGATACTATACAATACAATAAGATGAAATACGATACAATACAATACAATACAATAATAATAATGTTACATGCTAACAAAATATATGAATCAATTATGTATTTCAATAAATCAATAAGTGGCAAGTATTGTTCTTTTCAGTTTAAGTTTAAATGTGTTCTGGTTCTTAATACCCTTTAAATAACTTGACATGGAGTTCCATTTCTGAGGACCTTGATATCTAATTGATTTATTTTGCAAAAATGAGTTAGTGAATTTTGGTAGATGGAAGTCATTTTTTTTTCTTGTATTAAAGGAGTGGACATCCGAGTTCAAATGAAAACTGTCATAAAACGTTACTGGTAGCAAATTATTTTGGAGTTTGTACATAAATAATAAAGTCCGTTGAGAAAGAATATCTGGAAGTTTAAGTAAATTTAAGGATTTAAATAATGAAGAGGTGTGCGCCCTGAAGGAAGCATTGCAGCACAACCGAACAGCCCGCTTTTGAAGTATGATAAGGGGCTTTAATAAATTATTAGACGTTCTTGCCCAAACTAAATTACAGTACGTTAAGTAAGGATATATGAGAGTGTAGTAAAGATTATTAAGATATTATAATATTAAGATTAGCAAAAATGAACAATAGACGGAATGATTATTAGACCATGTGGATTGTAAACAAGTTGGGTGTAGACCACATGGGAATAGACCAAACAGCAATTCACCCAAGCAGACATGTTGTACTTCAAAGAACAGTGAGGCTACGGCTAGATGACATTGCTTGGCTTTTTGTGCCTATTAGGAGAAGAAAAACATTTAAATTCTCATTAATTTTTTTTTTTTTTTAAACTTTATCTCTTTGTTTGTACCAGGTATCAGCAAGAGGTTGACAGGATCAGAGAAGCTGTCAGACAGAGGAACTTTGCTAAGAGGGGTAGCAGTGCTCAGATTGGTAAGTAAACAAACAGATATTGAATAATAATAATAGGTCTATTTACATAGCACTACTACTATATGAATATACTCTACTGCTCTTTAATAAGACAAAGTATCACATTATTACCCGGGCTGTAGCTGAGCTGCCATGATAAGGCGCTAAAGCATTCAAGGAATTTCTTCCTACTGGGTCTCATTTACATCACCTGATTAATGTGTTGCCAAAGGAAATTAGTGCCACAGTGGGACTCGAATCGTGAACCTTGTGATCCACAGTCTGGTGACATATCCACTACACCACGACACATACCTCTCATTATCAGAGCTATTGAATGTTGAATATTGATTATTTTGAATGTCATTTCGATGTTTAAACTTACAACATCCCTTTACTGTAAAAGCAGGATTCACCATGGTTACAACCGATTTTAAGTATTCCTTTGATATCTTCATGTCTTCTCCCCATTTCAGCCAAGGCAATACGAGCTGGTCACCCGCCTCCGTCCCCCGGAGGATCGACTGGCATCAGGGGTGGCGGCTACTCCGGTATCAGGGGAGGAGGATCCCCCGTCATCAGGCCCCCTTCTCATGGGAGCCCAGAGCCCATCTCACATAACAACAGCTTTGAGAAGTCGTAAGTTGATAACTTCCATTTTTTATTTTTTTTATATCTTGTTTGCTTCATGTGCTTTGCATGTACAGATACGTTTTGAAACAGGAGAGAGCATATAAGAATTTAAAACGACACGGCATATGATGGACTCAAGAGTTGCTGAACTTGATCATATAGGGTGGTGATCACAAAATCATTAATCTTTTTTTTTGGGTGTGTATAAAATATAATAACAATAACAATCAGTATTTATATAGCACTTAATACGAAATACGGTCTATAAGGGCATGGAGTGTCTCATGTAGATTAAAGGCCAAGTTCACTCCAAAATCGGATATCTAATAAGAAAGTTATGAATTTTTGAAAAGTATGTAAAACTATGGAACAATGAAAATTACAAGACAAATTGGAAATTCACTCATGAGTCTGTGACGTGCATCTCAGATTTAACATCGTTAAACGATGCCTTTAATTATAATCCTTTTTCTTGTTATGTCTACAGACTGAATCCCAACGATGCTGAGAACATGGAGAAGAAGGCCAACAAACGCTTGCCCAAACTGCCACCCGGTGGTAAGTATTCTGCCTAATGTGGTTTTGTTCTATTCATGAGTCTGCTTGTAGATGAGTCACGACAAGCATTAAAGGGGTTGTAGCATGGCAAATACTGGTTAATGCCATCTACGACTTCTTTTGGACAACTGCACGTAAACGAATGGACTTGACTAACGGTCACCGCGCGCTTGCGTTTGCGAAACAGACCGAAGTTCTCCTCACGCTTTGGCTTTGCGTATGTTGCACGAACATGAATACTGCAGTTGTGTCATCCGTAGTCGTATTATACCCGAGGGGCCCCGAGTCAGGCCACGGGAAAGACACATAGTCTCGCCTTGCTATACCCCCTTTAACATTGGAACAAAAAAATGACACTGAATTTGTTTGTCTCTCTCATGATTTGGGTGCATCCATATTTTATTGAGGAAGATTCAAGTTTGATTGTCCACATGTTATCTATACATATACATCTACAATGTGAACATAGACCAAACATGGTATTGCATGTAAGACAATTTCTCTATGAATATATTGGAATTTATATTTATATTGAAACTGTATTTCCCTCTAAATTTTGTGAAGTCATGTATTTGAATAAACATTCTCTTTAGAAATGAATTTTCATTGTTCAGTGATAGATTTTGTAATACATGGCTTTGTCATGTAGTAATTAATGAACCCTGAATAGAAATTTATTTTTGTTGTTGAGAATAAACCACTTTTAATAATGAATTGTTTTGTTGTTCATCAGGTAACAAATTAACAGAATCCGACATTGCTGCCATGAAGGCACGAAGCAAGGCGAGAAATAACACACCTGGGAAAGCCCCCTTAACTAGTAAGTTGATGACACTATTGATGAATTATCTTCATTTTAATCATAAATATGATTTTTTTTTTTCTGTCTTAGGTTTGCTGAAGTTACCTAATGAATGCTAAGTTTCTTAGCTAGTAAAAGCAATCAAACTTTGTGGAATATTAAAAGATGATTTTCATATTTTTGCATTTGAAATGAATGTTCCATTTTACCCTTACTTGGGTATTAATCTCTATTGTCAAGTACAATGTAGTGCAGCTTGATATTATTATTACTATTTTATTAATATTGTGAATGTATTTATTTATTAGTATTATTATCATTTTGTGTTTTTAAGGGGGTTTCTGGATCCAACAATATACCTAACTCTGACCCTAACCTACACTTGTCATGTAAAGCCCAATCCTTACCCTAACACTGTATAGCCTGGAGAATATGTCAGATCTTATTAGATAATTTGAGCTCTTTTCACAGTCCATTTCATGGACTTGAACTTGAAATTAATGCATCTTTTTTTCTCTCCCCTTGTTCGTTTTATCTCTCCACCCCCTCTCTGTCTCTCTGCCCTCTCTCTTTCTATCCCCTTGTCTATCCCCCTCTCCCTCTCCTTTTCTCTCTCACTCTCTCTCTCTCTCTCTCTCTTTTCTATCTCTTTCTTTATCTTTTCAATCTCCCTTCCTCTCTCTCTCTCTCTCTCTCTGTCTCTCTTTCTCCTCCTTTCTCTCTCACTCTCTGATAACATTTCACAGCTAGCGGAGAGCAAGGGAGCTAATGCGTGAGCCCCAGTTTTCATCTGAATCGATACTCATGGAGTAAGGATTCTACCGATACATCATGTGCAACCGTTACTTAGGTAGTAGTGATAGAGAATCAAAGTATATGCATTGTACATTGTAAACACACGAATGGGTGTAGCGCTTGTATATTATATGAAACTCACTTGTGTTCACACATTAAGATACTGCATTAACACTTGACTCATGTTAATACTGTAAGAATAAGGTACTCAAAGTTGTGTTCATATGCAGAACATTGTATTAACACTAGATTTATGTAGTGTTTTAGGAATAAGGTAATGAAATTTTGTGTTCACACATTCACACTTGGCTCATTATAGTGATTTAGGAATAAGGTACTCAAAACTGTGTTCACGCATTAAGATATACACTTGACTCATTGTAGTGCTATAAGAATGAGGTACAATGTACTCAAATTTGTGTTCACACGGCAAAATATTGCATTTACATGTGACTCGTTGTAGTGCTCTAAGAAAGCAGTACTCAAATTTGTGTTAACACATCAAGTTATTACATTCACATGTGAGTGTGTGGTATTTCAAATCCGTGTTCACACTCTTTATTCCATTCAGCGATTGTAAGACAACATGGAAACATGTTTGATTGTAAGAGATTTGGGGTGTAATTTGCAGTTGGGATATCAAAATGTGTAATATTACAGATTGAATGAAGTCTAGTTGGTAATATTGAATTTTAAATACAGGTCGCAGCAAAACAGATGAGTGTAATATGTAAACTTGAACTGAGTTGTAGTTGTTGTTGAATTAGCTTTTGATTATATCTGCTCTGTATGATGGCTTTCAAAAGACAAATAGAAAAAGAAAATTAATTGAGAATTACATGTACAGTAGATCAAGCAATTTCACTGGAGATCATTTTCAAACATTTCAATTTTGTATTGTGAAACGATTGATTGTAGTGGGTATTATGTATTGTAGTGCAATATAGTTGGTCCCATCCAATGCTTTATGATACACCATCTGATATTGTACATCTGTGTAGTGTATACATCATTAATGTAATATTATATGTTGAAATAAGTTGTTATACATGTATCACCAGTACACTATGAAAATTAAGAGCATACAAGTCTATTCCATACGATGTTCCATTTGAGGTGGGATTTTATAATTGGGCTATTTGATACTTTAGATGGCTCTTTTGTCCATTATCTAGTAAAGATGTTTCTAAGATGTAATATTACCCCTGTCATTTGATTCAGGCTTGCTTACACGTGCTCAATGTGTGCACATTCTCAACTCCCTGGGGAGCATTCTAGCCAGGTGCAATTTCACAGAAGCTCGCAACGCTGAGCAAACTACAATGACTTACGCATCCTACCAGTAACCTTTTTAACACCTGGGTGGAGAGTGTCAAATGGATTGATGTCATGCCAAAGGACGTTGTGTTTGGCTCGGATTGAACCCTCAACCCTTTGATTGAGTGTCAAGAGAATGAACCACTATACCACGACACAAAAGGCATGAAATGGAAAAGGATAATTTCATGATGATATGGTCCTTGTTTCTTCATTAAAAAAAAGTGATTTATATTTGATGGATAAATATAGATTGCTACTTTGCACCCCATAGATAAATGGATTAACTCAGACAATCAGTATACCGGTAGCACCAGTATGTTTGAACCTAGCCTTAAATACCCAATTTCAAAAATACAATCCTACATATGTTCATGCATGAGTTTAATCTCCTTACGTGTAAAGATTTTAATTCATTTTTCTGATATCAATTGTATTGTCAAGTGTTCATGTATATCTAAAGTGTGCTCTGCTTTTTGAAGAGACAAATTTGTATAATGTTGTAGACAGTAAGACTAGAAAGGCATTATATTTTGTTTTCATTAGAAGAGGTAGAAAAAGATTAAACCGAAGTTAGAAACCCGTACGCCATACAGGTATGAATGATTGTCAGCTTTTCCTTCGTTAGAGAGCATTCTAGAAACAACGCCCAGAAGATACAGCATTCGCCATTTTTCCGCACTTCTCTATCTTTTTCAATTGAATGCAAGTTTGACACCTGTTTTTTAGAATTCACATCAATTGTCATTTTATTTTCAATTTTGTCAGCATTACGATATGTAATCAGCTTTAAATACTGATTACTTCTTCAAAGAATAGATGTTCTTCAGAGAATAGAAAGAAAAATTGTATCTCTCTTGGTTGTTTTAGTTTGGGCAATACCTGTATAACAAATAAGATCAACATAGTTAGGCTTGTCAGTCAGGAGTTTAGTTTGTTCCAGTGCTCCAGTGAAGCACCTTTGGGTGTGTCGTACAAGAGCCTGGTATCAAGTCTAACCCTGCTGATATGAACTATATTCAAACAGACTCATTTATTTTCAAATCTCTCTTTATTTTTTATTTTTTTTATTCAGGATACATACATTAAAAAACATTCCAAATACCGGTAAGATTTTTGATAGTATGAAACTTATTTCTTACATTTTTTTAATTATTTTGTTTAGATTGAAAAGTGCAGAGAAATGGCGATGTATGGCTTATTCAATTAAAAATTATATTGTTCAGGCACTAAAATCCTATCAATATACAATCATGGCAATGGTCAGAAGTGAACTGGGTCACACTTATATACCTCGGGATGTTCTCTCAACACTATATAGAATTATGATATACATCTATTTCATTCATACGCATTCTAAAATTAACGATGCCTCATCTTGTAAAGCTATGCTCTTATTCTGTGTGCAGAGGTGGTGACATAAATGTATTATCAATGTTTTGTGAAGAAAAATAAATGTCTATATAAGAAGAAGTCAAGGTCGTTCATCGACCTTTGAACTTTGAACTCTGGGAGGTGGCCAGTTGTACGTACTCTAGCTCTAGTTGTGTGTGTGTTATTTGTATGTATATATTCTCTACGATCAGCTCACAAATTATGTTACGTTCTTCTGATAAATATTTTCAAAATGATATGTGTAGCTACATCTAGGTGCAGTTACACATGAATTTAGCTTTTGAGGGATAGACTTTCGATAATTGGTATATGCAGTATATTTCAAGGAAAATATGAATGGAAATTTCGTCCTAGGCTCGTATCTGATTGCAGAGTTGTATCAAAGCATGGCTGTGATGTCGTTGGTGATAACTTTCATAATGTTTACTGAGAGGCAGAAGGGTATTAACTCTGCTAAATTTGATATGAGGTAATATCCTTCTGTATCTCAGCTAATGAAATGTTTCATAACGTAGAAAAGTAGTTAGAATTTGATACAGATCAATTCTTAGTCCTATGAAAGCTTGATCAGTAATTTAATTTGTAGGAGAGAAAGTTAACAGAAAATTCAATTGATGATGAAGGGACCATTTTGTTTTCTTCTGCGTAGTAACTATAATCAGCCATGTGAAATAATGAAATAATATTCCTTTGGGAGAACACCCAAAGTCTTAGTTCTGTATGCTATATGATAGTTGAATCCAAAGATTAGTAGTTATGAAATATGTAGCCATATACACGTAGCTCCCCTTAATTATTTTTTCGTTTTTAGTTCTTTATATTGTTCTATCACAATATTTTATTTAGCAAAAATTTATCCAAAAATGTCATATTTCTGTATAAGCAGTGAGAAAGAGAAGAAAAAAAGGGATTAATTCCAATAATATTGTATTAAAGTAAAATGTATATATAAGTGTGATTGTAATTTTCCATATTTAACAATCCATCAATGAGCTGTATAAAAAACATCTCCTCTTTCCTCCCAAAGTAGCTATTGACTGTATTGATATATTTCCCTGAGTTGTGCTATTGTAGGCTGTATATTTTATAGTACAAACTCTACTAGAATAAGAATACACTATTAAATAGGATTGAATTGTATATATATTTAAGTCACAGATTCATCAGTAATTCACGCACAGTCTCATATTCATGTCGAGCGCACCATATACTTAATTTTCAATGTGATATTAAAGAGAGTGACACATTGCTGTACATAAAATGTGAATCCCTTCCATTGTGTGTGCGCGTATTAGAATTTCTGTACTGCATATGGAGTATGTAACACTCTGTGTCTGGTTAACTATTTTAATGCATATTCATGTAGGATGCATATTCATGAAGTTGCACTTACGAGCTGTTGCATATTCATGCTTTCTCTTACAGGTTTATTTGTTAGTTCATTATTCTGCTGAACACAATGTCTGATTGTAGTGGAGGTGACAATGAAATACTTCGATCCATATTTCTAGCATAAAGAGAAGACGGTTTCTGAAGGAAATCTGATTATCGCAATGAGATGGAATTACAGCGTGTGGTATTGTAGAAAGAAATTGTATTAATTGCAGTGATATAAATATTTCAAGTGTATACATTAGTCTAAAAGATATATTTCCCTCTGCTTCGAGGTTTATGTGTACATTTACTGTAAAGAAAGAAAAGAGAAAATAGACTTTGCTAAAAGCAGTGTAGGCCTGTAGCAATGTAAATGTAGGATAGAATTATAGCATAGTATTTGCAAAACAAGAGAAGGTATGTACATTGTGTTGTAAATTACTGCCATTTATTATGTTCAGTTTATTGAATTATGTTCAGTTTATTGAATAATGTCCAGTTTATTGAATTATGTTCAGTTTATTGAATTATACTCACTTTTTTCAATTATGTTCAAAACGATTATTACATGTTCTCTAGAATTATTTTGTAATGAAAATGCTGAATGTCAGTTGCATGAAAGAGTACAAAATCGAAGTGAAAATGTGATCAACAGTGTTTTGTGTCTCCGTCATTTAAAAATGACCCTTATTGCAAAGACAGTAAATAGTCAAAGTGTAATATTTGTTCCAAGCAAATAATATTTTGTGTTTTATTCGTCAAATTAGTGTGGGTTATTACCATTTTTTTGCTTCCTACGATGTTTCAGTACATTCACACATTTATGTAGAGTGCAGTAAGCGACCCGGGGTCAATAACTTCAATTTTAAGTGTGTTGTCAACATTGACATAATTATTGATTGTCCTCAAAGATTGTACTTTACTTTTTATCTGAAAAAAGCTAATCTGTTAGTTTATCATTATTTTCGTGATTCTTTTGGCTAAGTGAGGCAAATTTCTGAAAAGGAAACAGAATTTCACCGTTCAACGAGGATACTAAGATATCTGTCGAACAGGATATGATTGCCGTAAACCATTTATCTCATCTTGTTTCTTGCCGTACGCAGACATCAATGTCACTTCCAAACTACAAACTCCAATACAAGACCCTATATTGTGTGATGAGAGCGAGAAAGACCTTAACTCGTATCATTTTATGTCGCATTAATGCCCTTCTGGCCCTCAACAGATGATGTAGAGTCTTCAACAAGAAAAAAAGGAAATCATCAGTGATACCCAAACAGTATCAGTCATTTGGTAATGTAGTTAGAGCTAGCTCTACACAGTCCAATCTGAACTCAAAATAATACTTGACTCTTAAGATGTTAACAATGGTGGGGAGTTAGGATCATGGGGGTGGTATTGATAATTATCATTCAATCTTTCTTTTATATTATTTATGATTTTTGTTTCCATGATTTATTCTATGTTTGATTGAAGATGGGATGCCCACTGCAGACCAAAGTGAATAAAATCTGATCCTCTGTGGGATCTGTCAATAAAATGCAGTTTGCTTTTTGTTCTTTTAATTTGCTTTTGTTTATCCTTGTCACTTTCATCTTGGATTATCTCATTAATTGTTTATTTTTGTTCGTCTGATATTACATTTTGTGTGTCACTTTTGCATGTTTTTCTCCTCTTTGCCTGCTTTGTGTTGTTAATGGTATGGCATTTTTAACTGTCACCCCCCCCCCCCCACACACACACACACACACACACACACCCTTAGTATAGCAATGTATAGCAATCCCCACTTCTCCTAACTCAAACCTTTAACTTTAATCGAACCTTTAACCTAAATCTATTCCAAATGTTGACTCTGATACCCAAAACTTAAACCTTATTGGGAGCGCCAGGAGCGTCAAATCTGACTGACATGAGCGCTATACAAGAACCCATTATTATTATTATTATTATCGTAACCCTATTCCTAAGTCTTGGATGGATAAGATACTGATTACACAAAGATTTTTTGTTGTTGCAAAGTAAAGTGCATATCTGTAGTTGTAAAATGCAGTGTGTATACATTATCACTGAACAGGTCTATGTTGTTTGCACAGGTCAACAGTAGATTGTGAGTATGCTTGTGATAATATGAAACAAAACTGCACCCAAACTGATCAGCCAAAAGCAATCACAGAAGGCTAGGTAAAGAATCGGATCAAGAAGAAACCAGATAAATGGTCCAGAAGCTCAGCCAAGTAAGGAACTAAATTTGTCATCAATGAAAATTAAACCAAGGAAAATACAATTATAACATTAATTACAATTGGGATATGAGCTGAATAGGATCTAACAATAGAGAATATACATTAAAGACCTAAATCACAGTTGCTAATATTTAATATAGGGAATAAAATTTTGTAAATAGGATATTGATAAATAATAATAGTGAAAACCTCTAGCTAAAGAAAATCAGTTGTCAATTTGTTGAATGTTGGTGATTTGTAATCACTATAGGCCTATTTCTTCAATATTTGCTTCAATATTGGTATTTCCATTGTATAAACATCACACAAATGTTATCTATACCAGTAATGCATAATTAGGATTAATCACCAAATAAAGCAAACTTGAACCAATCATTACATGATGATTGATTGATGAATATTCATGGAAATACTGAATGAATATTCATGTTTAAATGTGGATGAATATTCATGTGTAATGACATGTTGCTCCATGTTGCAATTGTACATTGCTATCCAAGTTTTGTGTATTGGTATGGAGTCGATTCACACTCGCATTATATTCACTGTTGTGTATGAGATTTGTTGTTCCCTAAACGTTGTTAAGAGGATGATGTAAACAGCTGAATAAACTACAAGCAATTCATTTATCGGTTGGGTGTTCTTCTTATTTAAAATGGATGACGAGAATACAGCCATCACAAATGTATATAACACATTTCAGGAAGAGTGACATCTGATAGACCAGTTTAGTAACATATTCAAATTTTATGCATACCGGTACTTTTAAAAAGTTGATCTTGACAACCTGAAAGATTGTCTAAGGATTGCCTTACATAGCAACACGTCATGCATGGAAACGGGTTTCCAAGTATTTGAAGTTCATTCAAATGGAATAACTCATCACTAGCTCCAGAGGAAAGAAACATCCATCAATTTTAATATGTTGGTAAACCGATCCATTGTCGTTGAGAGCACACAAATACATGTGCAGACAAAAGCTTGTTATATAAAGGGCTTTGGGACCAGCATAATTACTTTGTTTCATGTATATTATCGAGCATCTCATTATACCTGAACTCTTTGTAACAAGTTCCACTTATCGTGAAGTATCATCAATCTAAGAAGTTGAAGTGACTCTGTTAGTACTATATCCTCTATTTTTTTTAATTACCAGTATATCTCTTTCATTTTTCTTTCACTTTTTTCTCAATGTTTCAAATTAAGCTCCCCCTTCTTGCTCTCTCTCTCTCTCTCTCTCTCTCTCTCTCTCTCTTCTCCCCCCTTGCCCACCCCCTTTCTGTCTCTCTCTCTCCCTCTCACTTTTTCTTATCCTCTAAGCCCACATCTCTCTTTCCCTTCACAATATTCTCCCTCTTCAGAAACTCCAACTGGATCCAAAAAGTCCAACAAATTTTCCTCTAAATTTGGAAGAATTTGTCTATATTATTAAAGTGAACAATTTCTACAAACAGTACAAGTGTGTCATGACTTTGATTAATTTAAATATTTTCTTTAATATTGCTAAAAGCAAAAGCAAGTAAAATACAGACAGAAAATATATAAGTCATCTATACAACATAAAAAAATTAATTCCTATTTGTATGCAAAATACAGATTTACTTCATAAACAAGGTTTTAAAAAATCACACAAATATGATTCATAGTAATCATTGAAATATTTGATGAGTATTTCGATTCCTAGGTACAGCATGACAAACATGACAAATATTTCATTAAATATTTTGGTTTAATAGTTTTTCTAAACTTTGAAATTCTACCAAGAGAAATTGTTCCATAAAAGCAACTACAGTTATAACCATGAAAGACAAATAAATTTGATTTCTAAAAAAATGTACATGTATGAAAAGAATTAATATATGAACATTTTATTTGCATGCATGCACTAAAGTAGAAAAAATGACTAAGGAGACAGAATTCTTGAACATTAATGAATTTAAAAATGCACATTAAATGATGTCCAGGGCTTTCCCATTTGCTTTAAATGTATTACACTGCTCCCTATAACATTGTAGATATCTACATTCTTATAGAACTTTTACAAATCATTCCAGTAAATAATACATATATTAAAAGAACTACCATAAAAACAACAAAGCATTCTTATGATTACCTGATATATCATTTATGCATGACTAACAGTACCTGAAAATGAAAAAAAAAGAATTGGAGAGGAATAGTAAATGAGTTGCATTTAACACGTGAAAACTCAAAAGGAGCTCTTGTGAAAAAAAATTCACACTGCATGGTAACTGGTGTGTGACTACTTAATACAATTTCCTTGAGACAAGTCTAATATAAAAGTGTATGTGGTGTAAATATTCACAATGGAATGATACACCCCTAAAAACTAAAAACAACAACAACGTGGGGATTCTCACTACCCCGATAATACGCCATATTTGCCATTGATGGAATGCACTTTTAATATCAAAACTATAAAAGTGGCAATGCTAAGGAGAACCGTATCACACTACCCTGTTTGATGTTCATTTTGAATATCTTCTGGAACTGTCCGAATAGGTAAAGGGGAGAAGAACAATTTGGAATTATCCAGATGAGGATAAAAAAAAATAAAAGTGCATTTATGAGAGAAAAACTGAAGAAATAAATAAAGAAGAAGGCAATACTGTCCAACAAGAAGTAAAGATAATTCAATACACGATGTGATCGTAAATGCTTTCACACACTTTTTCTTCTACCTCAAAGAAAATTGAATACTACATGTAGCAAAAGTATACATTCACACACATCATACAGTACATTAACATATAAATTAGTTCAAAGTCAATATTTCCACAACATTATTTCATAATCAAATAAAAAAATCTGAAGGCACTGAAAATAAATACATGTAAATCTTCTGCTTAGAGCAAAAAGGGGGTCAACTCTTATTCTTTAACAAGAAGGTTCACATCTTTTTGGATATAAGTGATGATATATGGAAGAATAAAATGATTCCCACAAAGGCTTTAATAAATATAGTTCTGCCTCTGGAACACAGGAACATATACTGTTTAATAATGATCATAATAATGGGTTCTTGTATAGCGCTCATGTCGGTCAGATTTGACCCTCCTGGCACTCCCGATTGTTACCCTGGCATTAGCACGGCTGCCATACGGCGCTCTAGCATTTCAAGGAATAAATTCCTACCAGGTACCCCTCTCTAACAATATTATTACTCAACATACAGTCACATAATATAGCAGAGAGAGAGAGAGGGTCAGAAAAGAGAGAGAGAGAGAGAGGGTGAGAAAGAGAAAGAGAGAGAGAGAGATAATGAGAGAGGGATTTGAGAGTATGGGACAGAGTGAGAGATGTATGGGACAGAAGTGTGGTCCTACTCAGCGAAGTGTGGGACATCGCCATTCGTTTATGTACTGGCCCATACTTCCTATCAAAATTACATAAGTGTAGACCGAAAGGCCCACATTAACTTCCTAGAAGTTTGGGGCAAAACCCTGAAGAAATGATATTCACCAGTCTTTTGATTACGGAAAGCTTTTTTACTACTATGTATATCAAACACGCTGACCTCTACAATTTGAATATATACATATGTATGTGTGTATGTATGAAACATAAGTTGTTATATCTTATGTTATTCACACTAGGTCGAATTGAACGACATTGTCCAGTATGTTATGCACCAACAGGAATGCTTGCAAGGCATCTACGGAGGAAACAAAAAAAACCTAAATGAAGAGGAAATATGGTGCTACATACATGTATACCAAGCCAGGAAAAAGTACCGTAAGCATGTATCATTAAATAAATCATGATTAACATAGTTTGTACATTACAAGATATCTCTGCAAAATTGGAAAAATATTTGATTGAATAAGAATATAAGATAATTTTATTGATTATAAACATTGAGTTTATTATAACACTTCTTTGTAGTATTTGTATTGTTCATCCAAGTAGTGATGCTCATTTTACCAACGATTAAACATTGAACAGTAGAGAGTTTGCAAATATGAATTGAGATAATTTATTTGTTTTTAACTTTCTGTTTTGAAGTAGGAGATGTTATTTATATTTATGTGCTTGATATTTTCTTTATTTATAGTCCCTATTCAAAGAAAGTCTTCTTGGGGAAAGAAGAGGTATGGCAAGGACTGCCCACTGTGTCAGGCAAAGGGCCTCGCAAAGCTCACAGATCATCTAAAAAGAAGGCACAAGGCTACATGGCTAGATGCTGGAGGACAGAAAGTTATTACTCTATTGTAGCGAAATTGGGTTGCCCCTGTGAGGATCGATTGTATTAAGGATGGGATGGGTGGTTGCCCTGCTTTGGAGGACAGCACAGCCTAGCTCGGTACATCCTGACAGAGCATTGACGAACTGGCCAAGGGAATCAAAGAGAAAGGGCAGACTGACTTGATACTACTGGACTTCAGCAAAGCCTTTGACAAGGTCTCCCACAGATTGCTCCTACACAAGCTGGAGCACTATGGTGTACGTGGTACAACTCTTCTTTGGGTCAAGGACTTCCTTAGTTAACAAATTCAACAAGTTCTGGTTGATGGCCAAGTCAGCACACTGGCAGATGTTACTCTTGGAGTCCCGCAAGGCAGCGTCCTCGGACCACTTCTCTTCCTAGCGTACATGAACGATCTCCCAGACCTTCACAGCAAGACTATTTGCTGATGACTGTGCAGTCTACAAGAGAATCACATCACCTCAGGATGCTGCACTACTTCAAGACGACTAGATGCCTTGCAGAAGTGGGAAAGAAAGTGGCTAATGGGGTTCCATCCTTCCAAGTGCCAAGTTGTTTTGTATTGTAATAAGAAACCTTGGGACATTGTATTCTTTTAAAAAGGCAGTTAAAACTATGTTATTGTTTAAGTATTGATCATGTCATGTGTAATTCTACTGTATTCATTTTCGTGTGTACATTGACTGTATATTCAACAATGATGTGTAATCGTCCATGACCTGGCATCGTTTTTTTTTCCATTCATGAATGAACCTGCATTCAATCAGCAGATGTATGAGATTTATTGTATTATTACCAACACTTCTTCTCTCCCCTTTCCTTTTCTTCTCTGCAAGTCACTCTTTTTTATTTTTTATTTGTATTGTTGTATCTAAGTTGAGGGCTGCGGGCACGTCAAGCTACTTTTGCTTATTTCTGTAGCCCTCCTGCATCTAATGTATGTTAATTATGCATTCAATATATTTGTTTAATATCGTTTATTATCTGTATAAAATTATATACACTTGAAATATTGTATCAAGCCATATTATGTTCATGAAAATGTATGATGAAAAAAAGAAAAAAAGATGCAGAAACCAATAAATCAAATCAAATCAAATCAAATAACAAACAAGCGCAAGCCTAATTCTTCAACTTACTCCATCCATGGATTGATCCATGATGAAGTTCACTCTGCCAAGTATCTCGGATTTAACGTTGACAAAAAGCTGTCCTTCAACACACATGTTGACATCACCACCAAGAAGGCTAACTCCATTCGAGCTCTTCTCCAAAGCAACTTCAACAGCTGTAGCCGCAAGATTAAAGAGGCAACATACAAGACATATGTGAGGCCAATATTGGAGTTTGCAACAACTGCATGAGACCAACACACTCAACGAAACATCAGGGAACTAGAGCAAGTCCAAAGAAGCAGCACAAGATATGTCACCAGCACTTATGACCGCAGATCAAGCGTAACAGCATTACTGAAGGATCTACAATGGCCAACTCTCCAGAGTAGGCTATGCTCTACAGAATCCGCTGGGACCTAGTACATATCAAGTGGAAACAACATCTCACTGAATCTACGTCCATCACAAGAGGTCATGGCTCACGTTTTCCGGACTCCGTACTGCAGCTCCCAAGTGTACTCTTCAAAGTGTACCAGCAAAGAATGGAACTCTCTGAAGAAAGACCCAAGAGAGTTTTTCTCAGTCGTTGCCTTTAAAGTGGCATTGAGGGATGGCACCGTCTAGCATGCAGACAAGCTACTTTTTATCATTTGAACCTCACATCACAATTCTTGTCTGCGTACTATTGACTGTGCGCGCATCAACCCACAGTGCGTTATTCTTCATTTCATGAAGCCTGCTAGGAAGAAGAAGAAGAAGTCTTTGGTAATGTGCTTATTGAATTAATATTATTTTCCGTCTTGATTCCAGGAGCCAACAATTAATGAGCATTATGTTTACATTTTACCTTCCCTTTTAAAGCCACACAGACGAGTTTTGACAGATTCCATAAGTTTGCCAAGTTTTGCTGTAAGGACAAAACAAGTGAACAACATGTTACACAGCTGAGGAATATGTCTGAAATGGCAGGTGGCCTCAATATCCTGTTCAACGATAAGGACTCAATTTACAGGTAACTTTGCCCCCAAACGAATTGTTTAAATATATGAAAGAGAAGCTTTTCAGCTGTACATTGCACCAACATTGAGAGAAAATAATACTGCTAGCTAATGTTAATCAACAATAACTTGCCTGGCACTTGACGCAGATTTAATAGAATATGTAAGTGATAACTTAAAAGATCATTGTGTGGTTCATACTTAATCTAAAAAAACATTATTCAAAATTAAATGAACCCAAAATATGAATTTGAATGACTCAAAGTTTATCTTACCCCGTCTTACTCTTTGGATATTTGCACTTGAAATAGTGCAGAATTTTCAATGACTACATGTGGTATTAAAGTGGTAGAGGAGCTTGCTGTGTTCCTATCACTCTGATCAATCAATGAATATCTCATTGTCTGCTTTTGATAAATCAAATCCACCTTTGATATTGTTTCCTTAAATGTTCTTGAATTTGTTTTGCCAGAAGTAAATGTTTTTAAAAGAGAATACAGGTAAAAGTCAAACTTGACTCCAACCTTGAAATAATGTTACCATAATCCCAGGGTTTATGAAGAGCTGAAGGCACAGTTCAGACCAAAAACAGTCAGCAAATATTTATCCAGCTTTGCTAAATTTATCGCTATGCTGAAAGTCGAGTATTCTGATGCAGAACAACTCAAAATTTCTTCAAGAGAAATTCAGCGAATGGAAGGACTTCTGATTCAGCTAACAAAGAACACTGCTCTTGAAATCAAGGAAAGAGAAGCGGAATCAAAAGACATGTTGATGGCAATGTTGAGTGGTGCTCCGAGGAGCTGTGTGCTTACGAATATGACTGGTGAAGAAGTGGCAAATGCTACTAATTGCTCTGGTAAAAGGGTCATTAAGGTAAGAGAAAAACTTAAATCTTCAAGGAAGAAAAGGAAATTATGCTTTAAAAATGTTACTTCTTTAGTACTGTTTTTACCCTCAGTTAGATGAGTATTTGTAGATCTGAAACAGTTACTTAATTCATAGAGATACTAGGAGTTGAAAGAAAGCTAGCAGAATGAATGAAGTATCTAAACTTGCAATAAACCTAAGAGAATTAAACTGTAGGATACACTTTTTTAAAGCCAGATTTTGTACTAAATGGTTTATGGTGGTATTTCATGTCAAGGAAGCAAACATTTTTTATATGACGATGAATAGTCTACTTCTCTGCAGGTGGGGGTTCACAAGACAGCCCGTGTCTATGGTAAGGCACAAGTGATCATTCGAGAGGATCAGTGGAAGTATTTCACTGTGTATGACGAAGCGAGACATCTTTCTCCTGGCGGATCACATTCAGTGGTGAACATGCAGGCACCATAAGATTCTTTCTGCCATCCAAGGGAAAAGGAGTAAACAAGCCTAGTACTGCACTCAATGAGTCTTGAAAGGACTTTGGCCTGCCAGGTAAAATCTCAACAAGGGCTATAAGGAAGACTGTGGTGACAGCAGTAAGTTAAAGACGTTGTTGTACTTCTTTTAAAAGAATGTTTCTCTTTTTGTATCCCTCTCATTTTTATCTGGAATTTCGAATGGAATTTTGGATAATTCATTTTATGTACCCAGTTATTTTTGCTTGTCCCATGAGCATAATGAAAAACAACTAGAGCTTACACTTATGAACTTGATAGATCTTGACTGTTAATATTTTAATATTTTGAATTGATTTGGACTCTAGTTTGCAGATTTCTTTATTACTAGAGGAATACATTTCACGCAGAGTTTGTCCTTGTGGGATTCAGAAGTCGTATTTTTGGATGTATCAACCATGCCACGGAAACTTAAATCTAAGGGTCGGGATGAAGCAGCAGTGTACACCATGGCATCAACTCCGCCAAAATCGAGCCCCCAGACACCAGCTAACCCACCTTCCACATCTACAGACCTAGTAAGTGCACAAGAACATTGCACACCAAAGAAAACACCACCGTCTACCCCAACCACCAGTCATGACATCGAAAAGGATTTCATGGACAGCGACAGTGATGAGGAGCTACTGAGCACTTCACTAGAGCTCTTTGAGAGCCAAGAGACCCCAAAGAAAAAAATGAATTCAGAAAAATAAACATAAAGAAATGCGGCTTACACACAGTGCTTCTATGGAAATAGTCTTATGTCACATGCACCTTCACTTCTGATCACTATTATGCTGCAAGGTATAAGACTACACAGAACATCGAATGTAGAGACCAAGTCATGGACATGCTTGTTGGAGAGACCTTCACTTCTGATCACTATTATATGCTGCGAGGTATAAGACTACACAGAACATCCAATGTAGGGACCAAGTCCGGGCCATGCTTGTTGGAGAGGTAATCATGTGTTAATTACCCATGTTTCTTACATCAAAAGTATGGCTGGTTCCTTCTTAATTAAGATATCCATGATTTTGCCTGTTAATTGCCACAAAGTGCTCTGTGTGCACTTTTATTATACCGAGATGAACTTGAGTTTGATTGTGTCCAATGTGAATTTGCTTATCAAATGTGAATTCACTTATCAAATTTTCATGAACAAAGGCCAATTTTTTAAAATGTATTCATACTTTATGCATGATCTCCTGATGAAAAATGTCTCCCTATGTACTAAAAAGCTTGTTGGGGATTGTCAAACATTGCAAAAGCTCACATATTCATGCAAATTGCATATCTCCCAAATGTAACGTTGTAAATAATGTTCCATGCAGGGAACTACAGTTTACCAAGTACTCTACTTGCAGAGAAAGAAAATGCATGAATTTAAAACATTATGAAACTTGTCTGTTGAATGCAAACTGAGAGCACTTTTGTTGTGATAGATTTGGCCTAAATTGATTTTTTTTAATAAGCTCAATACCATAATACAAAGGATTTTAAGAGTAAAAACAAAATTTGGACCTACAATATATCTTGTAAAAGAAAGGCGTAATTGATGATTCCCACACTTCCACTAGTGCACAAAAAAAATGGGCGGAGATAACACGATTTTTAAGGTGGAAGACCGTGATCCTTTCTCACCTTGTATTAGTCCCACACTTTCTCGCCCAGAGAGGGGGGGGGGGGGGGGAGAGAGAGAGAGAGAGAGAGCGAGCAAAAGAGAGGGAGAGAGAGAGAGAGAGAGAGGTATAGATTGCACTGCTCTTATGCCGGAGTAGGTTGACTGTGAGGTTGTGGGTCTGTATGATGGGCCTGAAGGAAATCGGACCGTCCAGTCAATGGCTGAAGATCTTGACCGGTCAGCTTTTTGAATTGTTCCAAGATTTGTAGCTCTCTGTCATGCATCTGAAATCCAAAACATATAAAAAATAACAATATTTTCTTTGCTTTCTTTTCTCACTATTTGACTAGTTTTAGACTAATTTATTTTGGCTAGGGAAATATTACATTCTTCATGTGTTATTACATACAAAATACAATACATGAAGTTGCATTCCTTGTTTTGCTTTGAGAGATTTCCATTTTATTTCTGTGGAAGGTTGGCTAGTATGCATTGGAATGTTATATTCCTTTTGTCTATTAAGATTCACGCTAAAAACAAATTTAATTCAATACAAGCAGGTTAGACCTAGACGATAAATCCCTAGCAGTGGACCAGCAAAGCACAGGCACACACAGTTTCCAAGCTAGAGACTATTACGACTAGCTACACGTACCTCGACCGATTTAAAGCCCCACTGCACTACTTTAGCTACTTGCGCCCTCTATACAGCCAATAATGCCTAGTACCTGTTGATCCCCCATGATGCCCTTTTTCTTATGTTAATTGAGAGCTGATTTGATGAGATAGCCACCTGTCAGTGACCACACAGGGAGGTCCAATTGTCCCTGGCCAAACTAGTGCAGACAGGCTTTAATTAAAGAACCCAGCATTGGTGTACATGTACATACAGTATAATCAAATTTGGTGGAATGCCAAAAATACATCCTACAACAACAAAACTGCTGTTTATTGATCTATATGCAGCAGCTGTTATCGTGGCTTGCAAAAATCTTTAGGCACAGCATTTGGATTTTACTGAAGAATGAAGTCATTCATTTGCACATAAAATGGTTTATTTTGCAGTGGCACTTGTTAGTTCTTCATCCATTTTATTACGCACGTATGTTAGAACCAAGCTTCAAACTTCAAAGTGTTATATTAATCCTACCATTTTCCATTGTTCTTGTGTCTTGTGATCATAACCGATAAGATGACATAGGCCATGAGTGATGATAACCTACAACAAAAAAACAAACAATCATAGCAACAGAATGAAACAGATTAGTGTAGAACATGTGCGGTGTAGAAGTTTGAACAAATATTGATTAATGCACTGTTGATTGATTATAACCTCTGAAGGTGAATTTCATAGTAGAGCTGGTATAAAAATCTGAATGTAATTTTCAACCTCTCCATTTAATCATTTTATTCCCACAGGTGCCAAGTGCAGAGTACAGACTGAACAAAAACGTGCGTATTTGTTTTTAATGTCTGAAGGGATGTGTGAGATTAAACTGTTTTTTTTCTCTTTCATTTTTAACACTTCAATATTGCTAAACGTGATCACAGTGTAGGGACATGTGCACTTGAAATGTCTAAAGGGACGTGTGGGATTATTATTATTATTATTATTATTCTATTTGGCAAATCAAGTCATACAAATACAACAATATGACGAACATGAATTGAGACAAAATAGAAAACGTGTATAGATATTGCAATAGCAGGTGCATCCGGTCAAGCTGCCCGGGTATTAAAAAGTTAACCTACTGTAATAACTATGATCTGCAGACTTTCTCAATAAATGTTTTTTTCTCTCTTTCATTCTTCGCTCTTCAATATTGCCAACTGTGATTATAGGGGAACTTATAATGCCCCCTCCCCCCCCCCCCCCCTCCCCTCAGATAGCAAAAAAAAAAAAACGTGACAAAACAGAAAGAGAAATAAATAAATATGCATATGAGGAGGTAACATTAAAAGAATTTAGATGACTCGAGCAACCCTCTCCTAATCTCTGCTCACTAGAAGGCCCAGTTGTCTAGGGAAGTTCAGTACTTACCGGTAGTACATCATCAATGTCTGCGTTGTGCTTGGTACAGTCCCTCTCGATATACCCCATCCCCAGGAACATGTCTCCCAAGTCTGCTAAGTCACTCCAGGGGTCTGGCAGGCGACCTGGCTTCAGATTCTGAGATGGAGAGAGAGGAGAGAGAGAAGAGAGAGAGAGAGAGAGAGAGAGAGAGAGGGGGGGGAGGGAGAGAGATGGAGAGAGTACATAGAGAGGGAGAGAGGGAGAGGGAGAGAGAGAGGGAGAGAGAGAGAGAGAGAGATGGAGAGAGACACACAGGTAGAGAGAGATGGAGAGAGTACAGAGAGAGGGAGAGAGACGGGAGGGATAGAGAGAGAAGAGAGATTGGGAGAGTACAGAGAGAGAGGGAGGGAGAGATAGAGAGAGATGAATGACAATTGAACATAAGTGAATTTTTAATGGATCATATTCAGAAATAATTTTTCAACAAATTCTGATTTCTTTTCTGCTATATCCTAGATCTTTTGCTCAAGACCTGTATTGCTTTTTATCTCCAGTGCTGAATCTTGATGTTTCTACAAGGTCCATATAATTCATTAAACAAATTAAGTACAGTGTACTCTTTGTAAACAATCACCCCTCCCCCTCTCTCTATCTATACCAGGAACTGTTCCTCCCGCACCCCTTCTTCTTTATCAGCAAATATTTGTTCCCAAAGATTCCTTACAATCCTCTTTACCTATAAAGCTTCCTTGCTATAGGCCTCTTCTTACAAATGTTGGACGACTGGACACCTACTGTTCAATTCCAGCCAATCAACATTATTTTGTTTACTGCTTACACATTAGTCATTACTGTACATGTATTTTGTAGGCCTACATGTATATGTTACGATACAATTGCTATGCTACTGTAAGCCTGCTATACCCAATATTTAGAGCTTACAAAATTTTATAGAATTAGTATATGACCTTTAATAGAAACTTGGCATCTACAGCAGAACTTTGGCAATGAGCTTGTTGTGTGTAAACATGTACTGTGTATAAGAAAAGATATCTATGAAACAAATATCATGTCGTATAATAGATATTATACAGTAAATCTGTACCAATCAAAAACTTGGATTTGATTTTGTTAATGTATACCTTACCATGCAAGTCTTTTTTAACTTAAGTCTTGTCATACAGTGCCCTGACTGTCATGCTGGAAAAGGTTAATCTTCTTTTTAAACATTTGAAGTGCCAGTATCTTCTACTTGAAATTTTTTCTCCAGGTAGATAAAATAAAAAATGTAGCCTATACAGTACAACTCTTTATCATTTTAATCACTCTGAAACTACATGTACACTACTTTCATTGCTATTTTCACGACCACCCTTTCCTTCTTTCAAACAAAATATTTTGTTTATGAAGCTTTATAGCTTGTCCTATGTAGATGTAAAGAGGTTCTCTCTTTACATGCAGTCTGTATTGTGTGGAGGTGTGTGCTTGACTGACCAATCACAAAGCAAGCATCTGACACACCCACTGTGTATTTTTACAATGTCATGAAAGTCACTACAAAGTCACAGTCTGTATTCCAATACAATACATGTACATGTAGCCTGTAGGGCCTACCGGTACTCCTTTCTGTGTTATCATCTGGGTACACTTTATATCCGTTTTATAAAGTAGATTTTTAAAATTCTTCTCAAAATAATGAAGAAAGTATTACTAATTGATTCATGGCCAGGCAGATATTTCTTGAAGATGTTATTCTCTTATAGATGTACTTGTTTATCCATGACATTCATGAACTATATTTCTGTTCTAAACTTCTAACCATAACAATGTACATGTAAAATAAAAAGTGAGATAATAATTAATGTACAAGTAATAATAATATTCTGCTTTTATATAGCGCTTGATACATCGACAATGTCTCTGTTAAAGCGCTGTACAGAAATCTTATTTCCTCACACCAGCATCCAAGCTACATGTATATTGATAAGTATAGCCCTATTGGCCCGAATTCACAAAGGAGGTTTGTGGACAAACCTCCTTCTGTTTCGACAAACCTCCTTTTGTTATTTACAAACCAGGTTTGTAAAAAACGTGTCAAAATGCGTCATATGACGTACATAAACCTCTGTTTGTCGACAAACCTCCTTTGTGAATTCGAGCCAATATGTTTGTGTGTGGATGCACTATTAAATATACAGTGATTTTTCTTCTTTTTTTTCTGTTAAATCAAGACAAATTTGAATTTTAATAAACTATTTATATGAAAATTAATAATTAATGAAGATACAGTATTAACAAAAAATTAAAAATATTTCAAATTTCATAAAAGATTGTGAAATGTCATGCAGGCAATATGATACAAATCATATAACCTGGGCAAATTAGGCATGGGGAAATCAAGTTCTTGGGGATCAAAAGGGAAATTAATGGGATAAACATACAGTATAAAGCAACTGATAAATAGTGAGGCAATGACGTCACAAACAATTGAGTTGCCAATTTGTCTTGTGATTTTCAATTTTTTTCATGTCATTCAAAGTTCATAATTTTCTTATTAGTTATCCGATTTTGCTCAAACTTTGTTTGCTCCTTTTTCCCTGTTTTTCTGCATCTATTGAAAGCAAGTTGTTTTTTGGAGTGGACTTAGCCTTTAAGTGATCATGCTGTGAGGCATTTGCCGTATTGTGCATGCCTTCTTCTTCTTCTCCACCTATTTTTTAGTTTTTGTTTGAGGGGGGGGGGGGAGGGGGAGGGGGGGGGGGGTAATCGTTAAGGCAAGTGTGTGATGATATGTACAACAATTATGTTGCATAATTTTTCTTACCAGTTTATATTTAATGCATTTATATTTTTATTTTAATGAATACCTACATAGTACCGACAGTGTATCATTTTCCTTTTGGATCAGCTTCAAAACTTAAAAATTATTAAAAAATTAAAAAAATCTAAAAATTATTGCATCATCCAATTTTCCAGTGCTTAGGGAACTCTGTTTTGCAGTATAGTGTGTGCAGTGCAGAGGTTTGTTTACAGTCTATGGAGGTGTGTGCATGGCTGTCCAATCACAAAGCAAGGATCAGACACACCCATGATACAATGCCTTCAACAAAGTCACTACAAGGTCATATGTATACTCTGCAGTTGCATACAGTTTACACTGATGCAGGCCTCAGACTACGTACGTGTAAGAACAAAACCAAAACCAAACATTGAAAACAAACAAAATATAAAGTCCCCCAAAACAATAACACTAGAATAGATCTAGATCTAGAACAAATCATAACATACATTGACTGGAATTTAAATTAAGCGAGGACGAAGGATGATACTTAGGATCCTATTTCCAAATAGATCTAGAGTCTATAATTGTATGACATTTCTTTGAATGCTATTCTAGATCTAGAGTCTAATATGAATACAATGGCTGCAGTGAAAAAGCGGCTATAGAGTAGACTAGATAGTAGATATAGGCCTAGATTAAAATATTCTTTCCAAACAGTTCAGATGTGAAAGTCAACAACTTCAAAATCAAAGTTCAACTTCAAGTTCTTAATTCTTCTTAATTCTTTCTTTCTCTTTCTGGCTGCAAATAGGGGTCTAGACTAGAGTCTAGTCTAGGGTCTAGAATAGATTCACAATTTGATAACAGATCTTGCCGATTATATTACAATCCCCTTTATGTTTGACCTTTAACTAGTTAAAATTTATTCATTAAAAAAAAATGACTAGATAATTCGTAAATACTCAAAAGAGTCAAAGACAAAGTCAAAGCGCCGCGCTATTGGTCTACGTGTCAAACGGACAGCGATCCTGCATCGTCGCCTTACCTCGTGGGCAGGAAACGAGAGCACGTCCGTAGGTTCATCTGTCGCCCGATATATCTTGTTCATTTGTCTGATGTCTTTATCCTCCACGCATATCACTGAAACATCGAATCTTTCAACACGAAGAATGCGACGAAGTGCTTTCAAGTCACCTTTCACCTTATCCAAGTTAAAGGCCACAGACTTCTGGAAGTTCCTCACAATAATAGACATGATGATTTACGTAAAAAATAATAATTTCCAGGAAAGATATTTGTCAGTAAAAGCGCTCCTGTTCGACTCGGTACTGGGTGCGCATTAGCATGGACTGCTTTGCTGGAGTACTGAGTACGAGTACGTCTATTGACTATGTAGCGCGTGGTCGCCGTTTGTTTACGATTTACGTGTACCGTATAGAGCGCCATTTGTAGAGATAACAATATGGTATTTAATATTTCAAATGCATAATTTAGTTATCAAATTTTAATACCATTCTATTCATATCATTCTTTATGTAAATATTTTTAAAATAATTAATCCGTTCCCTTTTCTTCAAATTTACGCGTATGTTCGAGGGCGAGGCCGGCCGAGGGGATGTAAGTTTATATCACTAAATGCACCGTACGGCGCCCCATAAATAAATATCGTCTGCTAGACCCATCGACGGATGGTTTCCATGCAGAAACCGCTAAAAAGTATTGTCTTCTAAAAAACTTCTATCAAATAAAAGAAACTGTGCAGAAGGGAGGGGGGGGTGAACCTTTCCAAAATTATTGCTGATTTCTGTTATACTCACCCGGCCCCCCCCCCCCCTCCCTCCCCGGCCCTTCCTCCCTGGGAATTTTGTTATATCACACCATTATTTAAATACTTTCTCCAAGTATGTACTAATTACCTTTTTAAAGTATTTTGAGATATAAAATTATGTGAACTCAATTCATTCATTTTCATGTTTGGACTTTAAAAAAGGTTCTAGTTTATTCAAACCCAACAAGCACCACTGACTGCAACATATCAGAAATGTCATATTGTGCAGTGTTCTATGACTATAGACTGTCTTTCATTAAAGTTATGGTTGTACGAATTAATCACCTATGCAAAACCATGGACTTTTACAATGTATATATTCTGTATAATGATCATTTGGCATTATTATATAGTCTGATTTCAGCTTTGTATGAGACTGTTGCTGTTTTTTTAAACACTTTTATTGTATGAAATGTATTACTTAGACTGTAGTCAATGAAATGTCTATATCATGGACATATATATTTGTATAGATTTTGTACTGCCAGAAATCACTGTGTATAGCTTGATACATAAGACTGCTTTTAGGTATGTCGGAAAGTGCTTTATATATCAAAGATATCATGATATATTTTGTTTATCTGAACATATTATGAATGATAGACTGAGGTACAAAAAATAGACTAGATAATCAGATATATTGTATAATTGGCATATATGCAAGTATTGCACATCTATATGTGTTCTTATCTACCTACCGATTAATTTACAATATATGTTATCCATAACTCACCAATGAAAATGTAAAATGTAATTCATTAATTTTTACAACCAGTATTTTCTGTCAAAATTGTACTTTTTACCTTATTTTCGATATGTCTGATATACACTCTCATCCTCAGCATTATCTTATATATATATATATATATATATATATATATATATCGCTTTGTCTCTCGTTCTCTCTCCCTCTTTCCCTTTCTCTCTTTCTCTCCCTCTCTGTCTGTCTCTATCTCACACTTTTCCTCGGTCTCCCGTGCTGTCTGCACTATTATCCTCCCTACCTCTCTTCTGTATTTCCCTCCAGCCCTATCATGATTGTGGAATAGAATGTTAAGCGAATTTTATGAATTGTATTAATTTGTATATATATATATATATATCTATATGTGTACACTGATTTTTTAATTCATTCACTGCGTGATATGTCTTAATACGTTTTATGTTTGTATAAATATTTATGTTTTTACAATGTACAAAGTTCTGCAATTCAACCATCTGGCTGCAAATGAATTTTTAATAAAACCATTACCATTACCATTATCAATTATATTTGTTTTTTTATTTTTAAAATGACGAATATATTTTGTCCTTTTTAAGGTTCATAAAAATTGTAATAAATCTTTGATAAAAACTGTTGTATACACCTATAATGATTTTTGGATTCTTGTATGATTCTTAGAATATGCATACCATACCCTTTTTTCATATTATGCTTTTTATCTACTCTGAGACCTGTCACAACAACTTAAAACAAAAAATGGATTTTACCCCAATCAAATGGCAAAAAACACTTACCGGTACCCCCAAAAACAAAACAAAACAAAAACGAAAAAATAGACAAATGAGCAAGAAAGGAAGAGGAGGAGGAGGAAACTAAATATGAAATAAAAATCAAAGGAATGTTTTTTTAAAATAATAATTAGTATTACATCAACCAAGTGATATAGGTGTCCCCATCATGGGGATGGGGGAGGTAACTTGCTAATACAGTAAATGGGGACGTGAGGCTCTTAATAGGTCGCTGTTGTGGTAAAAATCCCTAAAGATGGGTATGATTTTGTGATGGAAATTAAGTGTCTAAATATGATCCCACTTTTAGATCTTGGCCTTAATCATGGGTAACCAATGCAAATTAATCTCATCCATATTCAGACAAGGATTAAGAGTCGAGAACGGTACAACGAATCGTCTTCTTTCTCTAATAGTTTAGTGAAACGTCAAAGCTTCCGCGCTTCGCGCGGGAGGGGGGGGGGGGGGGTGGGGTGGGACTCAATTAAGACAAGGATAAAGAGTCGATGACGGTTTACAACGAATCATCTTCTTTCTCTAATAATTTAATGAAACGTTAAGCTTCCGCGCAAAGCGCAGGAGGGGGAAACTGAATTCTGACAAGGATTAAGAGTCGAGAATGGAACAACGAATCATCTTCTTTCTCTAATAATTTCATTAAACTCTGAAAGGCCACAGCTTCTGTGCTTCGCGCAGGAAGGGGAGGGGGGCTGAATTCAGAATCCAGTCAAGTAATAAGAGTCGAGAATGGTACAACGAATCGTCTTCTTTCTCTAATGATTTAATGAAACTATAAAAGGTCAAAGCTTCCGCGCTTTGCGCGGGAGGGGAAAAACTGAATCCAGACAAGGTATACGAGTCGAGAATGGTACAACAAATCGTCTTCTTTCTCTAATAATTAATGAAAGGTCAAAGCTTCCGCGTTTCGCACGTAATGGAGGGGGGGGGGGGGGGAGGACAGCAAGCTGCCTGAATATGAGTTTTTGATATCTTTTCTCGTTTATTTTGGTGATAAATAACACTTTCGCAAAATACATATTATGCTCAAATTGTTGCTCGCTCGCTTCGCTCACTAGCCGAATTGTGAAACCAGAAAATTACTTTTTCGGGCAAGAGGCTATAGCCCCTCCCCCCGATGATTGTGTCAAAAATTGTACTGGTATGGTGCTTCTAATATGACCATGAAAAAACGGTCTGCGCAATTTTCAAATTTCCGGCCCCCCCCCCCCCCCATTGGAAAATCCTGGATCCACGCCTGAAGTACACCCCCCCCCCCCCACCTCCAATTATGGAGGTAGGGGCATGCCTACTTCACTAGGTAGATGAAATACTAATTATCAAAAACCGACAACTAGGATGAGAGAATTCATTGATTTTTTTTTTTTGGGGGGGGGGCAGGTTCTGTGTGGATTTTTTGCCATTTGATTGGGGGCAGGGGGTGGGGAGCCACCCTGATAAAGTTGTAGTAGCAGCTGTACGGGAATAGATAAGAAGCATAATACATCATTATAGGTGTACAAAAGTGTATAAAATTTTATTACAATTTACATTAACCTTTAAAAGGACAACCTATATATATTCAAAAAAAAAGAAAAAAAGGATTGATAATAACACATAAATGTACAATACATACAAAGATACAAATTATACAATATATATGTTCATAACATAGAAACAGAATATTTCATGTCTAAAGCAATCTTCGACATGAACCTAAAAACAGTCTGACGTATCAAGCTATACAGTGATTACTGGCCATACAGATACTTATAAAAACATATGTCCATGAAATAGGCATTTCACAAACTACAGTCTAAATAATACATTTCGTATGATAAAAAAGTATTTTAAAATATAACAG
The DNA here is from genome assembly GCF_000002235.5 of Strongylocentrotus purpuratus. Taxonomy (NCBI): domain Eukaryota; kingdom Metazoa; phylum Echinodermata; class Echinoidea; order Camarodonta; family Strongylocentrotidae; genus Strongylocentrotus; species Strongylocentrotus purpuratus. The sequence goes on from NW_022145604.1 coordinate 8,310,331, forward strand.
CAGTCTCATACAATGCTGAAATCATATGCAAAATGATCATTTTACAGAAAATATATATTGTATAAGGCTATGGTTTTACATAGGTGATTAATTCCTACAACCATAAATTTACTGAAAGACAGGATTTAAAAAAAAAAGTCAGTCCAGTTTTAGAACACTGCACAATGTATATGATATTTCTGGTATATTGCAGTGGTGCTTGTTGGGTTTGAATAAATGAGAACTAATGAATTGAGTAAACATATATATCTCAAAATAATTAAAAAAAATAATTAGTACATATAATTGGAGAAAGTATTGATATAATGGTGTGATAACAATATTCCCAGGGGGAGGCAGTGAATTGAACAGAAATCAGCAATAATTTTGAAGGAATTTTTTTTGGAAAGGTTAATCCCCCCCCCCCCCCTAATGGTACATGCACATTTCTCAATTGCCTTGTATATCGTCTCTACTTGTATAGAACTTTTAGACGGCAGAAAATAAGAAGCCTCAGCAATTTTAAATTTTTAATGTAGAAAAGCAATACCCTCTTTCAGAAGTAAAATAATTTTGGGAATTAAGACTCAAATCTAAATCACACACATATATCAAATACATTGCACAAAATGGCCAAAATTAAGCACCTATTTCTCTTTACAAAAGACCGACACACAATGAATATTGCATTATGATTTGAATAGCTGCGTAACAACCAACATGTATAATCCAATATATATGTAAGTACAAATATACATCACATTAATGGTGAACGCATGGCAAGCAGTATCATCATTTCATTCTATTTACAATGACTTGACACAATTATAGATGAGACCAGTTTGATCTTAACAATACTATTTTGAGGAAGAACATCATGGCAGTCAATAATGAGAGCAAAGGTAGATAAAGAGTACAGAAACATTGGCTGACATGTTCTGAATTTTATGAAATTCGATTTAGCTATAACCATAGCTATTTGGAGTGGTGGCCAGAGTTAGCAACAGCTTTGGAAACAAAAAAACTTCCCAGGCTGACAAATACAGAGCCCAATTCAACACCCATCTTCATGAGTTTGATGTAGCCTTACATGCATTATCTGCCCCCGCTAAGACAATGCAAACAATAGGTATGCGAAGGCCAGGAAGAGCCTTGCGCAATCTAATTCACATTTGTATGCAATATACCGTACTAAAAAGGTAATTGTCATGGTCATTCATAAAATAACGAAATGTTAATCGAGTGTCATGTAACAGCCTCTCAGCCAATAGGATGCCCTCTAACAAATATCCTATTTTATATAATCCAATTTGTTATGATATACATGTATGGATCCTATGGGATTGAATGACTTAATAAAGCCCACGCATGAACGTCTCTTATATATCTGAACCACGTCTCTAACATGGTGGCAGCGGTGGGATCGATCCTTAGACTTTCACATTTTTCGACAATTATCATCAAGTTCTGCATTTCCCATGCATGCTCACATCACTGAGCAACCCTTCTTCAGGTTCTTCATCCTCAAACTTTTCCTGAATTTTGTCCTACTGAAGAAGTTGTTGCTCTCCCCAACTACAGGAGCGGCCCGAGGAGGAGGAGGGGACCTCGTCCAGAAGTCTGTCTCATTGTTGTATGTGAATTCGGGCATGACTGCCTGATCTAAGGTAGTATCCCACCAAGGCTCGGCAACGTACTCCTCTTCCTGAACACGGAAATAAAGCAGAAGACATTTGTGAGTCAATTTTAGGGTCCATGACATATTTTCCAGTGATAATTGCTCCACCATCAATTACCTACTCTATTCTCACTTCAACCCTGGACCACAGTCACTGAATCCTATAATCCTGAAGCAAAATATCAGGTTTCTCTATCAAACAATTTCTGTGAATACAAAGAATAATTTCAACACTCATCAATCTTATTTGAGACGTATATGTTATTCAAATATCATGTTCAATTACTATATCTGTTTTCCTGAAAAAATTGCAACATTTGTTTGTTTATGAGTTTTAAAAAAAAAATCACCATGTTATCTACTTAATTGAAAAGAAACTGAAACCATTTGAGGCTATGCACTTGTTATTATCGGTACCTATGTTAACAGAACAAACCTCAAAGACACTATACCTAACACTAAGACATGTATCTTAAACCTAATCTAGAACCCTACTCGAACCTTACATTCCTCACCTTTGATCTGATGATATAACACCAGGGGGGTGTTTCACAAAGATCCTAAGTTTAACTTATATCTAAGTTGGACTTAACAATTATGGAAAACCGTTAGCATCTTAGAAAATGTTTTGTAAAAGTTATTTTAAATGGCATATAAAATGTCGATTCAAATCATTGATATTTTCTATTATCGAGGGGATTTCATGTTCTTGATGTGAAATTTATGAAGAGTTTAAAAATTTTGCTTTTGAATATATTTTATATTAAGGCTACAAATAGCTCTCCATAATGTTGAAGTCCAACTAAGAATAAAGTTTGACTTTAGGATTTTGGTGATACACCCCCCAGGAGCAAACTTTGTTCTAGGAGATATTGCTAAATAACATACAGTAATGCCATTTTCAATAAACAAACAAAATTACTAACCTGTTGCCTCTGAGGATTGGGCTGTGCAACCTCAGCTTCTCCTACTGCGGCATCTACTGATGCCTCTCCATCCGTCTTCTGCCCCGCTTCTCCATCCTTTTCTTTTTCCTCTTCTTTGTCCTCCTCCTCTGATTTCTTTTCCAGCTGCTTCATGACATCCATCATTTCTTCTGTCATCCTTCCTTCTTTCTCCACTTCATCGACATAGGCCTTTATTTCTTCATCACCTGATTCTCTGTAGCACGCTATAAACAATTCCATACCAAACTAAAAATTGATAACTCACGTTACAAGGCAAACTAATGCAGCTAAGAACGCTGAGGAAATCCTGACTGCATGCAAAATATGTACCGGTAGTTCCCCATTAACAAATGTGAGTTGTGATTTCCAGACATTGTCTATGCTTGTGTCTTTGTGTTCCAAACAACCAATCTACTGCATGATTAATGATTCAGAATTGATCTAACCTGTTGGCCACTGAATTCTCAAATTCCAAATACTAGTACCGTTAGGTCTGATGCAGGAACCAACCAGGCCTGGTAGGCAAAGGGGTTAAAAGCTAGTTTCTTATGAAATGCAGTTTCATTACAAGAACTCAAAGGCATCATAGACGATAGACCCGTAGTATCTTTTATGATTGAAAATGAATGTAATAAATTCAAAATGTCTTAGCCTTGCTGTATGATGCACAGGACTAGCTATGCAAGGGCTAGGGGGCAGCTACCCCCCCCCCCACAGAATGCCCTTAATTCACAATCAAAACCATGATGAAAACATGCTTGGATTATAAATGGGAAATTTATTTCCATGAAACGCCCCTTTACCACCCCCCCCCCTCTAAATTCTTGTTTGTTTGTTTTTTGGATAAAAAATAAAAAATAATAACAATAATTAATTAATGAAAGAATAAATAAATAAATAAAATGATTGAAACAATAGATTTGTTTTTTCTTTTTTATAAATATATCAATAAATACATCAAAAATATCATAAATGATTTGCTCTTAAATTCACCTGCAAGGAACATGTCTGTAATCAAAGAGAAATGTTGAAACTTGATGTGAGCACCCCCTGATATCCGTGATATGTAACTGTAAAAAGAGCTTCTGTTAGTGTTAGAGAATTCTTTCAAGAATTCATTCAAGGCCTGAACACCGTACACCTAATGGAAAGAAGAAGAAGAAAAAAAAAAACAAGAATGATGATAACATTGATCTATTATAGCTATAGGGCAGACACTATTTAAATATAGCCTTCAATACCTTCACACCAAAAATTAAGATTATCTGAATGCAAAATTCTATTTTGTACACTTTTCACACAGAATATTTCAGAAAAAGAGAGTAATATCTAGGGTTTAAAGCAATAGCCTGAAGGCAAACAATAGCAATCATTCCTCCTCATTAGGAATGGTTGGCAGCTATGATACTCTACTGTGCTTTAGTGAAAATTCTTTATATGCATTTGCATTCTAAATGGACACAGAATGATTCATTTTGTGCTTCTGAAAACAAGTGGGCCTTCAATAAGGCTTTGAAAATGAAAACAGATTTTTTTTCTCCCTAATGACAAGTGTAAGGTTGTTCCAAAACATGGTTATTATTTGACATTCATTGTCCTTCAGGATGTCTAGAAAACATGATGATAATAATGGTTTAAAAAAAATTAAGACCCCTCTAATATAAAGTGCCACTGATGAATTCCTAGAAGAACAGTACCTACCTTGACATCCTTGTCACATAGATCTTGGAGCTCATCCCGCCAGCTGATGTTCATGTCTGTGTATGAAGGAGGGTATGGGACTACAGCCCCAATGATCACCAAAGCCTTAGCAGCGTCTTCCCTCCAGGAGAGACCATTGGCATGTCTTAACGCCCATTCATAACACTGAAAGGAAGAAGAGAAATATATTATTTTAACCCATTGCCTACATTGCCTTTCATTGTCAGGCAAGTGCTGGAGAAGGCCAAAGAGAGACACATCCCCATCCATTGGAATTTTGTGGACTTCAAAGCAGCATTCGATACTGTCTGGAGGGATGCTTTATGGAAGTGCCTTCTTTCAGTAGGAGTTGAGAAGAACCTGATTGACCTCATCGAGTATAGGTATGATCAGACCAAATGTGCTGTCATCGTAAATGGTAAAGTTACGGAATGGTTCCAAGTTAAGACAGGTGTCAGGCAAGGCTGTCTTCTTTCCCCAAGTCTGTTCAACATCTTCCTTGAGTTCGTGATGGCAGATGTCAAAAACCTAGACAGTGGAGTACAGATGGGTGGCATACGCATTAACAACATCCGCTATGCAGATGACACCACTCTACTCGAACTCATCTATGACAAACTCCAAATATCAACAAACAAGCTGGTGGAAGTTTGTGGTAAATGGGGAATGAAAATCAACACAGCTAAATGCAGAATCATGACAATCGATGATGAGGAGACTTCAATAGATGGCAACCCTATAGAGAAGGTAGAAGACTTTGTCTTCCTTGGAAGTGTAGTCCCCTCGGTTACCAAAGATGTCAAGAGACGCACAAATCTAGCTTCCTGGGCATTTGGCAGACTGAGAAACAATATATGGACCAACCAAGATATTTCAAGAGCCCTGAAGGTCAGGATTTATAATGCCCTCATTCGTCCTATAGCCACCTACGGGTCTGAGACGTGGACGCTAAGGAAAAATGACCGGGATAAACTGGAGACCTTTGAGATGAGATGTCTGCGGACAATAGCAGGAGTCCATCTTCTAGATAAAATTAGAAGCGTAGACATAAGAAAGTCATTGAAAATCTCCAAGACAATAAATGAGGAAATATCCAACCGCCGCCTGAAATGGTTTGGACATGTGGTACGTATGCCACAGGAACGCCTACCAATACAAGTCCACACCAATGACTTTACTGTGCCACGGCCACCAGGACGTCCTCCCCTGAGGTGGAAAGACCAAATCCGCCAAGACTCTGGATTAAGCCTGGAGGCTGCCCAACACCAAGCCCAGGACAGAAATGAATGGAGGCAGACCACCCGTAGGAGCGCAAGGGGACACTCCGTCCTGTGCACTTAAGTCAGTAAGTAAGTCAACCCATTGCCTACAGAAGCCAGGCGATCCATGGGTACTAGAGAACTCAGTAGTCATAGGGTTAATATATACAGGTATACATTCAGACTTGGTCAGATCTATAGACATTAATTCATCCCAAATCGCTCCTTAGTTGTTTCTGTGGAAAATGAAGTAAACATTGTTAGACCTCAACGATTTACAGATATTATTACCCTGGTCATCAAATTCATTCCAGCACAATGTGCACCAGCTCCATGCACTGGGGATTATTCCTACCACATGGTTGCTGTGAGGGCATATATGGCAATCAATTAATATCACAAAGGCTTTCATTTGTGGTCCTACAGTACAGGTCCCCATTCCTCTCCTGGCTATGGAGTCGCACATGTAGATTAATGACTTGCCAATTAAAGGACATTATGTCGGGGATCAAACCGAAGACCTATGTATTGTCTGTCATATATCAACTACTTGTATAAAATGGTTGTGTCATGTCAATCAAATACAATGGAAACGGCGTGCATGGCTTAATTGTTCTGAACTAATACTACATCGCAGGAGTGAAATAATTAGTTCACAGAAATCCTCTAAAAGGTCTAGCAGTCCTTTGAGATCTGCTCGCCATGCCAAGCGATCCTTTCGAGATGTTAAATTGTTAAGGGATCAGGCTAGCTACTCAGTGAGACAGTATTTCGTATTAAGCGAAATATAAATCCAGATTATTATTATTATTATTATGTCACCATACTTACAGCATATCTTCCTGATGACCATCCTTCGCCTCCACTACCGGTGGTTTCCTCTACGAACTGGACCAGATCAGCCATGTCTGCGGAGATGTCGTGTTTCCTTATAACATAGCTGGCTTCATCACAGTAGTCTCCATGAGCCATCAGGCCAATCTGAATGTTCGGTATGTCAGACATGAGGCGGGTGACAGTGTCTCGCAGATGATCTTGGATCTGTAGAATTGGGCACAAATTAATCAAGTGAAACCTGTATACAAAGACTGCTCAAGGGATACAAGAAAAATATGTGGTCTTTATAGGCAGGTAGCCTTTATGTACAGATTCCTTTACTGTAGGTTTCAATGAAAAAGGTTTTCAAGGGAAATGAAAAATATGGTCTTAATAGTGACAGGTGGTCACTATAGCAGGTTTTGATTGTTGTTCATGAGGGCTAAATAGTAATTACGATATCTGCAATAATATGATTGCAGGGGCCTCAGGGAGAACATTATTAATACTGATGAGGCTACCCTGGGCCCTTGGTACACAAGACATTTTTGTATTACTACTTTACTACGAGTATTGTGTGCAAAGAGTTTATGCACCAACTTTAATAAAACATCAAAAATGTGTGTATCGTCAGTGGCCCTATTGTAAAGTTAATATGGACATTGTATGAGTTTAGGGGAATTTGTGCCTTCAGCTCATTTACTTTTTTTCTGATGGTCAATGAAAACTATCCCCAATTCTTACATACAGTGCACATGTACTTTTTTTCTTTTTCAACATTTGACGTTGAAGACGAATACTATGTCCAATTATATGTACTGACAACATCAAAATCCTTCTATCTTCATTGAGTTCTACCAGGGCACCGTCTTACAAATTAAAGAGTTGATTTCAATCGCAATTTACTTGTGAATAATATCAATCGGAACTATGTACATTAGAGACAGGAGACTGCAAACTTGCGATTGATTAGAGGACTTGCGATTGATTTGGATTAATCGTAACTCTTTGTAAGACGGGGGCCCAGCAGGTGTAGATTTGTCAGACCCAATTACAAAATGACCTTGAATTTGACCTTACCGTTGACAGGAGAGCAAACATGTCTCCATTTGTGTCGAAGGAAAACACAATATCCACCTTCCGTCGCGAGGTCATACTGGAAGCAAAGCTGTTCAGTACCTCCTATACAATCAAAGGCAAAATAATTGAAGCTTTGAGTTCACAGATAACCTAAAGTTCTTGTTTAATAGTTCATCCTCTGATTCGCTCTCTCTTTTTATACATTGAACATGAATCATGAAATAGTCTAGAATTTCAATTTTCAATCCACATGTTTAGATTGACTCAATACTATTTTCACATAATACATGATTGGTTGACGAAAACAAAATTAAAAATGAAGACACGAATCTCAATATTTTAATTTATACATTATACATAAAGGGAAGTCATAATTGAAATGCATGTTCAGTTCCTTTTTAATCATATAAAAACAGTGACAAAGACATGAACAAATAGTTTATACTGTAGTACAGCATGTTCAATATGTTAAAAATACCTTTAAATGTTGGGTGAGGAATTAAAGATGATTAACATCTAATCAACCCTTGCATTTATACACAAAAGACAAATGGGATGGCTTCATTATGGTATGAGGAAGGGAGAAAGAGGTGGGGGAGAAAAATAGTACTAGAGAAAACAAAATAGCAATAAACAGATGATGAAAAATGCTAAGAGCATTGTGGAGGTAGAGAGCAAGCAAGAAAGATATAATAATAGAGAGAGAGAGAGAGGGGGGGGGGGGAGGGGGAGGGGTGGCAAGGGGGAGGTGGATAGAGAAAATGAACATAAATAAAACAATTATGAAAAATTGACACAATTAGAAGAGATCGAAGCAGAAATTAAATAGAAGAATAAAAGGTAACATGAAAAGAGTTGAAAGAATGTTCAGTAAAACAGAAAAATGAAGAGTGGAGAGAAAATCTTGATTTCATTCATTCAACAAACCTGTCTCTCTCCTTCCCCCATTTCTTTCTCCTCCACGATCTTTGGACCATTGGTACACTTAACTATGATGTTCTCCCCATCCTTGAGACAATCTTCATAAGCATAATTCTTCATCTCAAGAGTCATGTCGCCAATCTTAATTCAGAAAATGAAAAGATTTGGGTACGTGAATTTTTGCCCACTTTATATTGAGTTTTGCTTGAAATTGTATCATTTCTCTCCCCCAAGTTACAACCATCATTCAAGTTAAAGTTATAGAGCTCAAGATAAATGTAAAAGGTGGGTTTTAATAATACCCCCTTCACATACACAGATTTTTCTTAGGAGTCCTTACGGATCGCGAAACTTCACTGATCGTTCATGGATCCTTACGATTTGACCACTTTTACGACCTATTTAAGAGTTGTTACGAGTTGTTTGATTTGATTTGATTTGATTTGATTTATTGGTTTCTGCATCTTTTTTCTTTTTTTTCATCATAACATTTTCATGAACATAATATGGCTTGATACAATATTTCAAGTGTATATAATTTTATACAGATAATAAGCGATATTAAACACATATATTGAATTTAAACAAATATATTGAATGCATAATTAACAGAAATAAGCAAAGTAGCTTGACGTGCCGGCAGCTACTTACGGTTTATTACGAGTTATTACGATGTATTTATGGCAAAATTCCACGAGTTGCTAAGAATACGTATCACAGATAATTACGATCAACTTACGGGCAAATAACGACCTGTTTACGTGTTAATACGAATAGTTACGAGTAATGCCTGGATGACATTTGCCCCGGGCGCCGTACAATAAATTGGTCTACGATTTTTCATGCGATTTTGGGGGCATCGTAGAAGGCTACGGGCTACGATGTTTGTGTTTACATTATCTACGAGCATCGTGCCATTTCTTGTATTGGCCGTCGGGGGCGAGCCGGGGCAAATCCATACAGAGGCTGCTCGGAGATCATGCAATTTCAGTGCAGTAGTCGTGCAGTCTCCGCACGGAAATCGTACTAGGCCCTTGCAGCTTCCGTGCAGAGGTTGCGCGGAGAAGGCGCGGTGACCGAGCAGCCGCAGTGCTAATGTTTGCCTCCATGATTCTGTCATAACATAGCATGATGCACAACACTGCACATGGTCAGTAAATAAAATTGAAAAAATTTAAATTTGTAAATGATAAAAGTTTTAATTTCAATTGAATAAATATTTGTCAAACAGCCACAAAAGCAAACGACAGAAAAGTAATTGACAGAAAATCACAAGAAGCATTCATAATTTTCTTGTTTCTCGCAGTCTTAAAACAAAAACTCTTTCATTTAATGAAGAACATTAACTTTTATTTTATTTACGGGGTATGCTAATTGACTTGATCTCTGTACGGTACTAAAGTGGTGTTACCCATGTAATATGATAAGTATTAAGAGCAATATTTATAACTGTACTGTATTGTACTGCACGATTTCAAATTTATTCATGTTTCCAACAAAACATTACAAATCAATTATAAGCATTTAAAAGAAATGTAAGAAATACATGTTGGAAACAGAGGGGTCCACTAAAAAGCAATGCTTGTACAAGTGTGAACACCTCAAATGATAATAGGAATAATGAGTAATTAAATTAACTAATCTGTAACTACAAAAAACTACAAAATAGGGGAAAGAAAAAGGGGGATGCCAACAGAGACGAGAAAGGGACAAGACAATATTTTACACGACAAAGATAGAAGAACACGGTCATAATACAAAGAGTAGACAATGGGGTTACCACGTACAGTGCTATATTTGAAAAGACGACCTTCGTCATTGCCTTGTTTTCGTTCACATTCTGCCCCATTAATATTCTCCTGGTTTTCCTTATATCGTCCAAAAATCCCATTCGTTTTGCACGTAGTGCTTGTCATTCCTAGTTAGGTGCTTTCCTCATGTCCTTTTCCATTCAAATTTCATAGGCATAGTCTCTAACATCTCTTCAAGGTCACTACATTCTTCGATTTTCGAAATCACTCATGCATAACCGTCCAGGCGCCATTTTGACCGTTTCTGGTCCATGTTAAGGCCTTTCTATCTTCCTTCCTATCTCCACTATCCTAGATCCTACAAACTTCTAATAAATTCCTCTACATAGTCTAAGAGATGTTCTTTAATCTGTGACGTATAACCTGCCCTTCAAAATGCCATCTTCATACATACTCAAAATTCAAATCTGAAACCGACTCCATCAAAAATCTCTAAAATTCTTGAAAAATTGACCCCTAAATATTCTAAAACTGCCATAACTTTCTCATATAAATTCTGTTTTGTATTTAAATCTCACAGTATCTTTATCCCATAATTGCACATAGACATGCCAAATTTCACGCTCCAATGGTTCTGCAAAACATAAATAGCGCCCTCTAAATTTCTGGAAATTGGCTTTCTTTCTGTGGCCGTATCTCCATTATGGCTTGGCAGAACCGTACCCTTTTTTGGATTAAGATACTTGAAGATATGCCCTTTCCAGCCATATACAAAATTATATACCCTATCACTGACCAAATTTGAGAAAATTACCCTCCAAATTTGCCATTTTCAAGAAAACTCTGAAATAACTTCAACTTGCCCTAAAATAGCGATCGTTATACCTACATCAATGAAACTTGGCAGAAACATGTATCCATATACTGTACGTGACAACTGTTTGCTAAGTTTAGTAAAATTAGAATATGTCAGCGCAAAGTTATCGCCCAAAAATGATGAATTTACTATGCATTACGTAATAGCGCGTTTTCTGCGTGCAATATATTGCGCGCAAATAACAATGGTGTCAAACTGACCTCAATGAAGTGCCCTTTCGAATGATACCAAGTATGGTATATGTTCACATAGAAAATTGTGAGTAAATGGCATTTGAACAAAGGTCACTATACGAATTCCGCTGAGTTTCCGCCCGAATCTAACACGTATCGGCTAGGACGTCATTTTTTCAGACTGCTTTTCGCCCCTTAAATGTCCTTTTTTTTCCTTGAAAATTTGCAGTGGCATACCAAGTTCCAATATGCAGGGCACCTCTTGGCCGGATTTTTGAAATTGGTCAAGGGGGCCATTCAAGACACCATTTTGTTCTATAAATCTATTTTACATCATGTGTTTCGATAGGATTGTCATAGAAAAAAAGAGAGTGGTTTACAAAAATAACCATGAAATTCTCTTTCTAATGATACCAAATACGGCCCATATATAAGGAGACATAAAGAGAGAGAGAAAAAACAATTTAACTCCGGTCATAATACAGATCCTGTATGTTTTCCGCCCATGCATTACACGCATTGTCTATGGGGCATATCGGGTTCATGCTTTTGGCCCCCAGAACGATCTTTATTGCAATGACGAACATGCACCAAATCCCATTGGTTTTTACACGCAGTGCTTGTCAGCCCTTTCTAGGTTCCCCTATCCCAATTTCTTTCAAGCTTCGTAGGCATAGCCACTACCATCCCATCAAGGTCACTGTTGAGGCCTTTCTTTCGTCCTACGAAAGAGGGTGGTTTACAAAAACAACCATGAAATTCTCTTTCTAATGATACCAAATACGGCCCATATATAAGGAGACATAAAGAGAGAGAGAAAAAAACAATTTAACTCCGGTCATAATACAGATCCTGTATGTTTTCCGCCCATGCATTACACGCATTGTCTATGGGGCATATCGGGTTCATGCTTTTGGCCCCCAGAACGATCTTTATTGCAATGACGAACATGCACCAAATCCCATTGGTTTTTACACTAGGTTCCCCTATCCCAATTTCTTTCAAGCTTCGTAGGCATAGCCACTACCATCCCATCAAGGTCACTGTTGAGGCCTTTCTTCCGTCCTACCTATCTCCAATATCACAGAAGCTTACAGACTTCGTACACATTGTTCTGGATAGTCCGAGAGAAGCTCTTTCGTCCCATCTTTCGTTTGACACGTAGAAACATGGAGTCATTGCACGCACATCGTTGTGATACGATTGCATTTCTAGTGATTCTTCTTCTTATTATTATTATTATTCTTGTTATAATTAATACTCACATGCAATGTATAGCGATACTCGTTAAAGAGACTTGGTGTAGCTCTTAATTTGCTCAATATTTCGGAGTTGGCTGATGTGTTGTAGATAGCTAAGGAGACGACACCTTTATCGTTACCGGGGAGACGTATCCTGGGGAGATGCAAGTGAACCTTCAGGGTCTCCTTCTTCAGAAGCTACAGATTTAAACAACATTGAACATGAAAAACATGGTTTATTACAAAGGAGGCAAAGGAGACATATTACACATCTGTTCATATTTTAGTCAACAAAAAATCCTTTTTTAAATATTTTCTTTTTTAATATTTCCTTTTAATTCTTACATAATTTATTTATTGAATATAAAAGAAATTATGTGGAAAAAACATTCAAGCCTATGGCTACTGCCTAAATAAACCGGATAGCACAAGGAGGAGAAATAATACACATCGTGACTTTTCCATTTAATACAAAAATTAATTTAAAAAAGCGGGATGAACATACAATGCAACAAAATACAACGAACATGTCATGTGGGCATTCAGAAAATTGGTTTGAATATCCTGTATTATATACCTCACTTAAGAAATCCAGCCATCTGATTGGTCGAAATTGCAGTCGGGATTTTAGCCATTAATTCCCGTAAAGAAACGAAAAATGCCAAAACCAATAGTCCAAGAGTAAAATTCCGGCAAAATTCCAGTTACCGTAAAAAAAATAAAATCTTGCTGCGATACCCTTTGGTTTACGTGTTAAAATGTTCTTTGAGCAAGCGCGGACACCACAGTTCTTTTTGTCTGCGATTCCCAACTGATTGAAATTTTCAGTCATTTTTCGGGCGGTGATATAAACAGACAGTAGACCCTATATCAGATTTTCTGTGATGTTTTAACCAATCTTTACTTGATAAAAGGATAAGGTATGAATTCTTGGTAGATTTTTGTTGAATTCGGCATATAAAAGGGATATCGAATGCTTTAATACTTGAGGACTGGCTGTTTCTATACTGGCTCTCGGGAAATTTGCCTCTGCTGCACCCGTCGGCGCGCCACCCACCCATGCGCGCCTCGGGTGATAGCAGAGGAGGCAAATTTCCCTTGAGCGTATAAAAATAGCCAGTCCTCTCATAGCAGTCGATATCTCTATACTATTAAGTAGACAGTAGACCCTATATATAAAAAATTATATCATCTAGCTCAAATAATAACAAATTTTAAAAAAAGGACTTCCGTCATGGGCAAGACGCGGTATAGATCTATGAAGAAAAGACATTATGTGTTACAAAGTTATCAAAGTTATCCTGCGTCTTCCAATTATCAATCAAATTCAGATGAATCATAATGTTTGTAGCATTCATAATTCAGTACGTGTCAGATTCATATCTGCATATCTTCAAGCTAATTTTATCTTCCTCTCCTCGTCGACAATCCAATCACCAATGCAAAGACATTTTTAGTCTCTTTAAATCTAAATTAGCCTAGTACCAACAAAATTAGCTGAGTTAATTGGGCTTGGAAATGAGCTGACCTTCACTTTCAATTCCATCTCTTCTCTGACGCCATATCCATACATAGTCTGGCTTCTCTTCAGAACTTTACCGCCGAATTTGAGAGTAATAACATCTGCCGGTGCCTTCTCCTCTTCCGCTACCTTCTCGCACAACTGCTGGGTTGTCGTCGTCGCGATTACGGGGATGCGAACGGTGCGACCGCTGGTCAACTTCACCTGCACGTCTTTCGTGTCGAAACCCATGATTTACGTTTGGGTCGAGATTCGATTCTGAATTATTAACAGACTACCGTTTGTCGACTGTATCACAGCTTCTTGTCTCAGGGTGTCAACAGGCAGGTAATGTCTTCTAATTATGGTGAAACACCAGAATTTCGGCTGTTTTTATCAGTGCCTCTTTTTCCGTGTTGTGGATGGCTTTTATACGGAACTAGCAGACGTCTATTTTGGGTAACCAATCAGAACCACTCCAGCAAAGCATAGAGAGTCAATGCTAATGCGTATTGACCTTTAGCACTGCATACATGCTGTGAGGCAGAATACACAAATATACACACCACACAATATCGCAAGGACTCTACACAATCATGTCGATGCAGCTATAAGCAAAGTTTGACACTAGACTTACAATTTTAATTTTAATTTTAAATTATTCTTTTTAACATCAGTAAGTTGAAAAAAATGTATTTTACTGCTATTTAGGTGTCATCAATTGTCACTAAAGTACCGATTTTTAGTGAAATCAGTTGAGTTTTGTACAGTGGTGTTTGAAATGTTGAGAATCAAAAGCACAGCTTTTACTACACAGCCAGGATAGTGATGCTCCCAAAGACGTTTAAATATATGCTCCTATGTATATGTACTTATGTGTGATCAGAACCGTGTATTTTGCCTAGCGCGTGTAGTATTGAGCTAAATATAGCTCATTCCGTCATGCCAAAAATAAACACGTACACTATACTTTTTGGACACCGTGAAAGTTCTTGCCAATCTTGGGCGTGTCTCGATCTGGGGCGTATATTATGCCTGCGTGAGTATATGAGCTTGTATGAGAATCGCAGTAGAAGAAGATGAACGGGAGGAGAAGAGGAGAGAAGAAGGAAAAAAGAAGAAGGAGAAGAAGGAGAAGAAGAAGAAGAAGAAGAAGAAAGAGAAGAAGGAAAAGAGAAGAAGATCAAGGATAAAAAAGAATTTAAAAAGAAGAAGAAACAGCAGAAGAGGAAGAAGAAAAATATATAAATATATTTTGATTTAAAGAGATAGGCCCAGAAAGATGTGTCAAAAAAGGGTGAAAGGAGGGATAAACTCACATATCCCTGGTGAAAGGAAATATACCGTCTGTAAAAACAAACGAATTAAGAAAGAAAACAAAATGGTAACATTCTATATGTTCACAATTAAGCCTAGCTACGTACATGACTTTGTGGAAAACGTTGTAATCTGGGGCCAGGGTTGGGGGGGGGGGGGGAGAGAGACTTGTGATTTTACTTTATGGTCACTATCTCATTTTTTAATAAAGACGTTTCCCTTTATGATGACCTTAAAATAAAAAAATCTAATTGTTTTTAAACACTTATACCCATTCACAGTGGCCTCAAACACCGCGACAGCAGCGGGACTGTCCCGCTGCTGTCGCGGTGTTGTCTTCAGTGTGAAGGCTCGGACCCGTTATAAACTATCGCGGGATAACACCGCCTAGCGATAACGCCGACACAAACTATCGCTAGGCACGCCTAGCTACAGCAGCGGGACAGTCCCGCTGCTGTCGCGGTGTTTACTCAGTGTGAAGGCTCTCCGCTATAACACCGCGACAAACACGTGTAATTTGTTTACTTACCTATCACTGACCTCTGTTCTCCAGCAATGGGGAACATAACGTGAAATAGAAATAAAGTAACCAGTGGATTCAAATTGATTTTATTATTATGTAGATATTATAATTATCCAAATAAAAATATTTCACACTTCAAAAAATTAAAACATTCTGATTGGAAGCAATAAAAATGCTAGTTTTTTAAAAAGTAATATGATCGAGGATACAAAAAGCAACTTGACATGTTTACGAAAACCCCGCGCTGAAGTATTTCCGGTCATATCGGGGTCACTCGCGGGTCATGAGCCATGCATACACGTTTTGTTACGGAGGTAATAAAAATCACCCGCTGCAGCGTGAATGGGTTCATGATATTTATCCCGCTGCTGCAGCGGGATAACTTTTCTACTGTGAATGCATTTGTAGCGGTGTTATGGCGGTGTCGCCGCTCCGCTACAACGCCGCTACAAATTTTAAAACCACTAGCTGTGAATGGGGTATTAGTTACAAATTTATATACTCTTTCTGGTAAGTTAAAGTCGAATCGGCCATTTCTTGTATCATAATCAAGTAAGTCAGTAACAAGATCGAAGTTGGATCGAAGTTGGATCGTATATTTAAGGATTCGAACTAGTATATTTCATGCACGTGATGCGATACGAGTTGTTTTGATGTTTGGTTGACTTCATGGAGTGGATAAGACATAGAGCATATTCTGATCCTTGAACCTCGTAACTCGCAGGGCCGTAGCCAGAGTTTGATTTTTGATATGATTTGATTTTTTAGGTGGTCTGTTGTCAACAGACCACCTATTGTTTTCGTCAGAATTTTCTTCTTTATTTATTTATTTATTTATTTATTATTCTTTATTTTTATTTCTTCCCGTTTTTTGTTTATCGATTAACTCAAGATCGGTTGTGTTAATTTCTTTCAATTTTGACACAGTCATAGGTCATTGTCATGATACGTGACAGGAACATTTTCAAGGTCATCAGGTCATCGTGACGTCATCCAGGCGCCATTTTGTGAAATCACGTTATCCATCATATCTTCGTGATGCATAAGCAAAGGTCATTCATATTCATATCACATATACTTCAGGTCAAGGGTCAACAGGTCATGTCATCAAAGGTCACATAAAGGTCACGACGCGCACGTACACGTGCGTCAAAATTTACAAATGCTCAAAATCACTTAACTATTAAAGGAGAGTACGAATCAGGTCATTTTAAGCATTTCAAAATTTTCCGTCCGTAAGTGTCCCCGCGCGCGTTGCGCGCGCTCATAGCGCGCGGAAAAGGTCAAATTCAAAATTTTTACATGATTTAAATTCCTCTTACCGTAAATGACAATTTACTTTTTTTTTCAGTCACCCTTGACCTTTCATAAGGCCGTGAGCGCGCGTCAAAGTTCAAAATCCGCGCGTGCTGCTATGGGCAATATAATGCAAATTTGATCAAAAAACATGCCATTTTAAAAATCATAATAGCTCTTCAGATAGTCCATTGACCCCAACTTTTATATCATGGTTAGAAAAAGCATGAGTTGGAGATATGATTCCATGTCTCATTTGAACCCTCAATTGACTCATGACGTCATCATAATG
>NW_022145604.1:8328182-8355338 GCF_000002235.5 Strongylocentrotus purpuratus
AAGGGGGGGATTTGGTTTTTTTTAGGGGGGGTTTATACACATAAAAATACCAAAGGGGGGGGGGTTAACCCCCAAACACCCCCCCCCCCCCCCCCCCTGCGTATGCGCCTGGTTGATGGCACTGGGCACTGGGCCCTCATAATTTCGTTCATGTACTATTCCCTCAAGTTACCCTCCATACCTTGCATTTTCAATTTTTAAATGATTTGTCCACTAAATGTTTTTTTTCTCAATTGATTTAATGACATGATAATATATTTTGACTTTTGTTAATAATGTATAGTATTATGTACCTAGTTTCATAGTTTGTATATTACTTTTATTATGTTGAAATATGCAGAAATAAAGCATCAAGGCTTTTCCAACCACCACTCAGTGATAGAACCGAGGGTAGCACCCCCAAAATTCAGGCTGGCCTAAGGTCCCTGAATAACCGGGACATCGGTGTTCACTCCTCTGTCATGACTGTATTATACGGCTTTTCATTTCCAATTAATTGTTGGAATATGTTTACACATAAACAATAGTCCGCTATAAGTTAAGATTTTTAAGAGAGAGATGGAAAAAGAGACTTACAAGATGGACATTACATCCTACCCCTTATAATGTTTCCCACTCGATCTCTTGAAAACCCCTATTTGCTCCCGCCCGGCGCCCGGGTTGGTCGCCCCCTATACGCTGAACAGTGCCTCCTCGATAAATATTGAAACCAATTTATTTTATTTATTTATTTATTTATTTATTTATGCATGTTCACAATTTCACAATTCATTGAAGTTAACATCACATGAAAATTAATATAAGATGACAAATCATTTTCAATTTTACAATACATTTGAATTAACTTCACGTGAAAAAAGAATATAACATTGTTTTATCAAAGACAAGTTGCAACTTATATACAGTTTGAAGAATGAACACACAAAGGTGATGAAACATAAGCAAATAGAGCTTGAATCGTTACAACACCTTTCAAATATATAATATATGACAAATAAAATTCCTAAAGTTTTGTAGTGAACTATTTACACTATTTACAAAGTTTT
Organism: Strongylocentrotus purpuratus; assembly: GCF_000002235.5. Lineage (NCBI taxonomy): Eukaryota > Metazoa > Echinodermata > Echinoidea > Camarodonta > Strongylocentrotidae > Strongylocentrotus > Strongylocentrotus purpuratus. Next base: position 8,329,229 of record NW_022145604.1, read on the forward strand.
TAAAAAAAGAAAGAAAAAAAAATTCGTTAGGCCTAGTAACAAAATTATGTTAGATTTAATTAGAACTGATAAATAGATTATAATGTAAGTAATATCTTACATCTGTGAAATGATAATACATTTGAGTGCTCTTTTAAAAGAGTTTGTTGATTTTATATTTCGAATATCATTAGGTAAAGAATTCCATACATCTGGACCTCTGTGTCTGATTGATTTCTGGGCTAATGTAGTGTGAGGATTGACCACATGTAAATTCGATGCTTGCCTTGTTGAATACGAATGAACCATGTTATTAGGTTGGAACATTGAAGATAATGACGTAGGTAATAATTTGATATTAAAACGGAACATAAATATGGCAATTTGGAGGAAGTTAATATCATCAATCTTTAAGCATTTCAGTTTAACAAATAGTGGGGTAGCATGGTCACGATAACCAGCTCGGGTACATATGCGTACAGCTTTCTTTTGTAACAGAAGAATATTATTAGTCACACACTTGGATGTTGCCCACAAAATATTACAATAAGAAATGTGTGGTAAAATTAGACTATTATATAGCATAAGTAATATTCTATCAGAAACAAAACATTTATTCTATACAGTACGCCAATATTTCTGGAGATTGGTGTAACAATGTGTTTTACATGGTCGCTCCAGTCAAGTTTTTCATTGATATAGACACCAAGGAATTTCGTACATGTCTTTCTCTCTAAAGAAATATCATCTAGTTTAATATTAAGAGCAAGGTTGTCATTAGATTTTCTACCTCTAAAATGAATATAATTTGTTTTAAGAACATTGAGAGAGAGCACATTACTTCTAAACCATAAAGTCAACTTTGGTAGTTCCGAATTAGTTTCTGTTCTAGAGTGTTGATTTCACGATGAGACAAGAAAACACTCGTATCATCTGCAAATAAGGTATAATTTAAAATTTTAGATACATTACAAATATCATTGATATAAATGAGAAATAATAATGGGCCCAGGATGGATCCCTGCGGAACACCACATTTAAGATACAGAATGTCAGAGTTAACAGAGTTATAATAAGTGTACTGTCTTCTCATAGATAAGTAACTCGCAAGCCATTGTAAAGCTATGCCCCTTATTCCATAATGCTCTAACTTAGAAAGAAGAATTGAATGGTCAAGTGTGTCAAATGCTTTACTCAGATCCATAAATACACCAATGACATGCTCGTGAGCAGCGAGTGCACTTGAAACGCGGTCATAAAATTTCAGTAGCGCAAGATCTGTAGAATGAGACCGCCGAAATCCAAATTGATCAGGATTCAATGATTCACATTTACTGTAGAGCCTGTTATAAAACAATTCGTTCCAAAAACTTTAGAAAAGCTAGGCAGTAATGAGATTGGTCTATAGTTAGAAACGACCATCACGTCATCTTTTTTATGAACAGGAATCACCTTTGCCAGTTTGAAAGAAGAAGGAAACACTCCGGTCATCAAAGAGAGATTGCAAATGTGTACAAGAGGCGTTAGAATTGAACCAATGATCTTTTTCAATAAAAATGTACTGATTTCATCATGCCCAGAAGAGTGACTGTTTTTTAGCGATCTCACTACATTGAGAATTTCAATGTAATCCGTTGGTTTTAGAAAAATAGAAGTATTAGATGGTTCATTGAGGTACTGTGTGAAGTTGGTTCCATCTTTATTTATCATCTTGGCTTGATTTAGGCCAACATTGACAAAATAAGTGTTATATGCATTTGCAATATCTTCTGCATTTGTTATTTCTTTATTACCATGAACAATTTTTCCTGGAACTTCATGTTTTCCTTGCTTGCATAAAATATCCTTTACAATTTTCCAGGTAGATGAAATATTGCCATTTGCACTTTCAAACCTCTTAGAGTAAAATAAACGACGTGAACATCGTTATTGATGTTAATTTATTTCTATATTTCTTGTATTTTTCAACTTTATCTGGTGATCGTTTTTCATACTTCTTTTATATAGGACGTTTCTTCTTTTTATCGATCTAAGTATCCCTCTAGTAATCCATGGATGATTTCCTTTCTCTTGTCGTTTAATTGCACATATGGAAAATGTTTATTAAAAAGATAATAAAACTTATTCCAAAATACTTCAAAAGCACTTTCTACATCGTCACATATTATAACATCATTCCAATTTTCCGAGAGTAAATCTTCATTCAGACAAGAAACATTTTCATCAGTAATTTTACGTTTCTTTTCAATTCGCCTTTTTTGTGTTACATCAGTTTTGTGGTCAAAAAGTAAGCAAAACACAGGTAGATGATCCGATATTTCACAATAAAACAGACCTGATTGAGAAAAGCCTTTAGATGTTTTTACGAAAATATTATCCAGCAATGAAGATGAATGATTACTAATTCTGGTTGGTTTATCAATCATAACACTGAATGCATTGGAATCTAGAATATTTCGAAGACGAAGTGAGTTTGGACTATTATTCAGTAAATCGATATTAAAATCACCCATAACACAAACAGATTTATTGAAAGAGTTGACAGTTGACATGAGCAATTCTAAATCATTTAAAAAGTCTACCATGTCTGTGCTGGGCGGTCTGTATATAACGCAAACAATAAAATTCTTTTCATTAGGAAGATCAACTTCAATACATAAGAGTTCCGCAGTTTCGTTTTGGAAAGAAATATCAGTCTGGGCTTAAAAGATAAAGAATCCGCGATATACATTAGAAGTCCGCCGCCCCTACCACTCGACCTGTCTTTACGTATTTGTTTGTAACCTTCTAAGGTATATAAAGGTGGAGATTGAGGATTTAACCATGTTTCGGTAATGCCTATAACCAGGCGCGCCGGAAGCAGTTTGGGATTGGGGGGGCAAACATTCCAGGGGGCTCACCTTCCAGGGGCAGTGACGTAATGAGAAAAAAAGTTCGGAGGGGGGGGGGGGGCAGACGAAAAATCTGCATCACCACCAGTCTTACACGTTACATGCAGGTCCCGCGGAACGTTTTTCAAAGTGGAGTATTATCGATCAGGTAGAGCGTAAATTATCGTGGGGTCCAAGGGCATGAGCCTCGGTAGGGGGTCAAGGGGCTGAGCCCCCGGAAGCTCAGGGGTTTTAGGTATTAATTACGGTTAGATGAGCATCCAGGGGCCCTCTTTAAGGCCATTGACGTGTTCCAAGGGAGGGGGGGGAGCCACCAGAAGCTCAGAGGTTTAATATTTAACGACGGTCAGATGAGCATCCAGGGGCCGTCTTAGGGCCCTTGGTGGGGTCCAGGGGGCAGAGCCCCCGGTAGCTCAGGGGTTTTAGGTATTTAATTACGGTCAGATGAGCATCCATGGGCCTGCCTTAGGGCCCTTGGTGGGGTCCAGGGGGCGGAGCCCCCGGAAGCTCAGGGGTTTTAGGTATTTAATTAAGGTCAGATGAGCATCCAGGGGACCGCCTTATGGGGCCCTTGGTGGGATCCAGGGGGCAGAGCCCCGGAAGCTCAGGGGTTTTAGGTATTTAATAACGGTCAGATGAGCATCCAGGGGCCCGCCTTAGGGCCCTTGGTGGGGTTCCAGGGGGCAGAGCTACCGGAAGCTCAGGGGTTACGTATTTAATTACGGTCAGATGAGCATCCAGGGGCCCGCCTTAGGGCCCTTGGTGGGGTCCAGGGGGCAGAGCCCCCGGAAGCTCTGTGGTTTTAGGTATTTAATTACGGTCAGATGAGCATCCAGGGGCCCGCCTTAGATCCCTTGGTAGGGTCCAGGGGGCAGAGCCCCTGGAAGCTCGGGGGGTTTGAGGTATTTAATTACGGTCAGATGAGCATCCAGGGGCCCGCCTTAGGTCCCTTGGTGGGGTCCGGGGGCGGAGCCCCCGCAAGCTCTGGGGTTTTAAGCATTTAATTACGGTCAGATGAGCATTTTTATACCTTATTTGTGACATTGGCAGGTCATTTATTTTTTTCTCCGTCTTTCTTTCTTTTTCTCTTTAACATACTTTTTCATAAAGGAGTGGGGGGGGGGGGGGGGGGGCTCGAGCCTTGCCACTTTGCAGACCATGACATAAAGGCTTCTAAATAAGCGTATTTTCGCCTAACTGTAATTTGGGAATTTCTTATTTTCCAACAAACGCATAAAAAGGTATGACTTACAAAAAAATGGAGAAAAAATGCCGGAAAATCATGTCACAACATCAACATTTGTAAATCACTTGTTTCGAATAAGAAATACACCACCCCCCCCCCCCCCCTCCCCATCAGTACGCCAGCGTTCAGGGGCTCATGTCTTCTCGCCCCTATTACAAAAAAACGGACACGCTTTCCCATTCTCGCACAATATGTCCACGATATATGCGCGTATCGCTATTATAGAGACCTCCATTGATAAATACCGTGTAGGTGACATGCGCAATGTTTATGAAATTTAATTCCTGTGAACTTTCCTTTTTCTTTGAATGGAATTGTATATGTGATTTAATTCAGGTTTTTATTATTGTTACGTTCTTTTGGATTAAAAATACAAACCATGTTTACTCCTTTACTGTTTTGTTTTTTTTGGAGGGGGGGGGGGCGTTTGGGGGGGCAAAAATGCGTTTTGCCCCCCCCCACTTTTTTGACTGGGGGGGGGGGGCAACTGCCCCCCCTGCCCCCCCCACTTCCGGCGCCTATGCCTATAACTGAGCAATCGAACTGTAATGATGATAACAGGATATTCATATTTTCATTATTCTTACTTAGACTCCGAACATTACAATGTAAGAAACTAAGAAATTGTGTTTGTTGAGGTTGATCCTTTACAGGATTAAACTCATTAGGTACGTAGTACCTACAGTCAATATTTGGTTGTAATTGGTAATCTTCATTAGTCATTTAAGGATGAGAGTCTTGCAGAATTCGATATTTTGGTTGAATATAGTGACAGCATAAGTTGACACTGATTGGGGAGGCAAACTTGCCAAAAGAGCGAAATAAAATAAAAACAGAAAAGATATGAAAACATATGAAATAATAATCATCGTTATGGAGTTTAAGAATGTTAATCGTAAATATTGCCTACTTTATTAACTTGTTGATATCGTCTACTTCAACTTCTTGATATCATCCTTGGTATGGATGATGATCGCAGGTTCCTTCTCATCTTTCCTCACGAATATCTTGCCGTTGACGGTCCACACGAACTTGAAGCCCGCCTTCTTCCTTTCGACGTTCACGATTCCGAGCAGCTCTCGGGTAACGCTCGTCAGGTTCTCGTTGACGTAGAATTTGTTTGCACTGCCATGAACACCGATGTCCCTGGTTGTGACATTCTTCAGCTTTTTTCGGCCATCGTATACTGCATTCCTTGCTCTGCGACTGTTAAATCGTACAATGATGGATCGTGGTCGACGATCTGCCCCCCAGCCCTTGGAGCGCCCAACCGATGCGCAATGTCGATGTCACTCTCCTTCAGTGAAGGGGCAACACATTGGGCGACCTTCAAAGCCAACACAAGAGGACTCTCTTCTCTGCTCTCAGGAATTCCCGCCAGCTCCAAGTTTATCCTCCTATGGTACTGGTCGAGGTCATGTACCTTGTGGTGGAGGTCGCTGACCTGGTTATCCAGCGACTTATTCTTAGCCTTCAGTTCTTCGTTGTCTTTTTCCAACCGTCGTGTCGTCACCTTTAGTTCCTCGAATTTTTCATCCAGGAAGGATAGAGAGCGGACGATGTCTGTCTGCCCTTCCCTCACTTCCTGAATGGCAGCCTCAAGCAGATTCAACTTGCCAGTCAAGGCGTGCGAAAGTGTTTGTAACTCCTCCTTGAAAAGAGACATGATATCGGGTTGGCTCCCACAAGGCCCAGCTCCTAGTTCCTCACTTACTTGCAACCTGGTTTTCTTCGGCATTGTTACGTCAGGCGTCACTGAGATGGCGTATTATGGATTTTGTCTAGATGCGCTCTTCTGCGCTTTTGTACGCTTCAATAGTTGTGCGCAGTATACTGCGACTTTCAAAAAGGAAATAGAATAGCTCTATTGAAAAAAAACTATTAAAAAATACAAGTTTTTCGAAAATATCACAAAATCGTCACCTCGTCATTCCAAGATGGGTTTAGAATCGGAGTCCTGGTTTGAAGAGCTAACACCCGATATAAAAATTATCATGCATAGTCCATTGCATTCTGTTAAAAATCAGTCATTACCGGGAGCTCAACAAAACACGTCCACCCAGGATGAGTTCTGTTCTGGTATTTGTATTTATATTTACTGATTGTACATCTTATAATGATTTGCATGGTTCCATTTAGCCTGAATAATAGATTCATCGATTTATCTTCCATCTCACTACCCGTATTTTGTAATGCAAATTAATACCATCTCAATATTCTGCAAGAAAATAATAATTATGAGCCATCAGGATCATACTCAGTGAAAATCCAACGTTATATTTTGTTCATTTACTGTCAAAATGAATGTGAGTATATAGCCACGCCCTATGTCTCATATAAAATTGTAACAACTTATCCGCAATAATAATAAAGTGCGACGATCATAATTTGGAATTACGAGCCAGAATACAGATTCTGCATGTTAGTTTGGCATGAAATATAAAAACTTGGACGAAGCAGCAGTGACGTAATTCTCACCAAACCGTCATCCAATGAGAAGAGAGCGTATTATACAGTGCGTCCCAGAAAAAAAACGAAACCTGGAATTATTGATGTTTTATCGTAACTTAATCACAATTATAATTAATAAATAACACATATTTTTACAGCCTAGATCCTCCTCTTTCATTTGATGCAACTCATATGATGCATATATCACGCATGAGTGATCAAAAACAATTTGAAGAAAGGGTACCAAAAAGTCATTTCGCGGACGGTATCTGAATTTCAAAGAGAAAATCACAGTTCCAGAAAGTTCAGTTCCTGCCCTTTCATAATGACACCTCAATCAGGAAAAATGAGCCAGGAATTACAAAGTTCTGTTTGTTTAAATAATGCTTGCATTTCCAAATTGAATTCATAAAATCCATTCCACTGGCTGCCTGCTCTAAAAACAAAGAAGACGAAAGACTTCATGTAGACTTCACGATCAGCCATGCATAAAGTTTTTTGTCAACTCTGTGTTGCTACGGCAGGCAGCCAGAGAAAATTAATTATTTTAATAAAATTATGGAAATGCAAGCATCACTTTAATTATGTGTCATTTATTAATTATAATTGAGATCAATTTATGATTTTTTTCTGGGACGCACTGTATAGAGAAAAAAGACCCAGCTGGAGGTTGGGAAACGTATGAAACGTTTAATTGCCTGTACGCGAAGCAATGCTATTAATTCTAAATTTGTTGTAGGTCATCTCAAATTCTCCATTTGTTCGTCTCTCTCTCTCCTCTCTCTCTCTCCTCTCTCTCTCTCTCTCTCTCTCTCCCCCCCCCCCCACCTCCTCCTCCTCCTGGGGGGGGGGGGGGGGGGTTGGCGGTAAGGCTCATAGTAGCAATGGTAATAGTCCATTCCAAAGAAAGAGGAACATTCACAACATTTTCTCTTTTGGATAGAAAGATTACACAGCTTGTTTATGACTGGAAAAAAAAAATCATTATTATGTTCAACAAGAAAATAAATTAAGATGCTGGCTTAAAAGGGCGCAAAAATGACGACACGTGCGGGGGCGTCAATCGGGTGAGGGGGGGGGGGGGTGAGACTTCCCCCAATATGGGTATGCTGTAATTTACTTACTCTTCAATTCTTTTCCAAACAAACCCCTGCGCTGCTATATCACAAATAATATATACGATTTAACAAATCTGACAGCATTTTGCCAAACACCACTTGAGCTGCGTGAACCCAAAGTACCAAAATTGAGCCCTCCGGCCGCTGCGTTTGTTTGTTGACATAGAGAACGGGCATAATATTCTGTTTAAATATATCAATGGTTTATACTAACGTTACATCCATCATAAATTATTTAAGAACATTCTTATTAGTATAACTTATGATGTATCTACTTTAATAGTGGACTAACAAAATGCTCTGACTCTTTTCACGGTTTTACCCTACTGCCCCCTTTACGCAGATGGCCTGTTGAATAAATCATTAAATTTCCCGTTTTTGAAGAGTTCCTTTGAAGAAGCAAAAAATCAGTGCATTCTCTTCTCCCAATCCACTCCCTCTCGCTTTCTATTCCCTTTCTCTCTTTCCTCTGTTTAGCACTTTAGGCCGAACTTCAGCCTGTCTCTCTGTCTATATCTGTCTCTCTCCCTTTCCCCCATTTACAGTCGCTTATCTTCATTACCCTAATTATTAGTGATAATGTCCACCTGAGACTGCAAAACTGCTTCGAGTAACATCCTATATAGGCTGGTCGAATCGGAATAATTATAATAATGGTCCCCGCGTAATACATGTACCATTGAAATGGACCATGGTGCTGTATAGCTCTTTGTTATTCGGGAATTTCCGCCCTGGCAGATGTTTGATTCGTAAGTAGGTTTATATTTTTTGTTGGGTAGTAATATTCTCAGATCATCAAGCAGTGGCGTATATGGGCGGGGTTAAGCGAGTGGGAGGGGTGGGGCCTCCCACAGTGAGAGCTTTTTGCATTTCTAAGTTTGTAATTGTGCATCTTAGTGCATATTTTTATGGTCTGTTTTATCGACATGAAAAGACATTCATGATTAATAAAAGGTAGGAGTTTCGCTACATCAAAATAAGCTGTAGACATTACAACTCAACATAATCATGCAAAAGTGAATATTACTTTAAAAATAAGTCGGTTATACGACGTGTAACCTCTGCGCATGTAACTTAACCTCGCTGTGAACAATGTGCATATTCGAGTGTTGTGATTGGTTGGAAGTTCAGCGAATGATGTGTAATAAAAAATGAGACCTTCTGTGATTGGCTTTTTGAATACTGAAGTTATAAATAAAATATTCGTTGTAATTTATAATAATGATGCTAATAATGACCCGGGTAGGCCTATATAAAACAAAAATCTGTCAAAGGGAAGATTGCCCCCTTTCTAAAAAAAAAAAAAATACCATCACCTATGTAAAGACAAACAATATTCAACTCGGACTAGGATGTATAAAGTACAGGCAAAACAGACAGAGAGGCAAGACACTAAAAAAACGAAAGCAATAACCAATCCAAAAAATGTAACAGAGTGACGAAACAAACAAAAATCAACGACAACAACAGCAGATAATAAACTAAATAAGCCTTTTGTTTTGAATATAAATTATACTCGAAAGAGTATTATAGAGGGCGTCAGCAATGAAACCTAGTCAAAGTAGATGAAGTGATCGACGTTTACTGCATTTGAAACACCACCACCACCCGACACCACCACCACCACCACCATCATCATCACCATCACCACCGCCGCCGCCGCCACCACCACCACCACCACCACCACCACCAACAACATATACAACATTTACAACAACATCAACAGAAACAATAACAATAATGACAAACAGCAAAACAACCACGAAAATACTGATATAAATAAAAGACGGTTGCAATTCTATTCACAAAAAAGTGGCGCTATTTATTTGTAATAATTCATAAAAAAGATCGTCGCCGGGCGGGCTCAAAATAACTTGCATACGTCTGTGACTCGGTAACATTGTTGAATGTTGACTTAAAAAACTGCGTAACTTTTGTATGAAATGTTACTAACTTTCCCTCTGCACAAAATCTGAAAAATTCAACCCACAATGAATTCTCCCAACGGTTTTTCCATGAAAATAAGACATAAAATATAGACTGACAGGCTTTTAAAAACTTTCAACATGTAAATGTCTATAGAATGGTATATAAAGCCAATTCATGGCTTTGTGATGATTTACATTCACCTAAAACGTAACTAAATTGTAATATAATACAATAAGTTGGGAGAAGGAATCGATCAGATCCGTTTTTGAATTTTTCACAACTTTTTATGGTCCGTTTTCGCTCAAAATTTCAGATTATCTTAATAATTGTACATTTAGCATTGCAGTCACTACCTTAGCACCATTTTCTCTCATGTGAACATTATGTTACCAAGTTGCATAATATATAGTTTTCTGTACATGTTATTATTTTTGAAATAATCACCCTACCCTAATCCGTGCCCGACTCATCTGGGCCCCGTCTAAATTTGAAGAGTTGCGATCGATCTAATTATTTATTCCGCTTTATTTAAACAGGGTAGCCCCGTCAGCCCGGCCCCCCACTCCGAGAACGGACGGACCCCATGCGTGTTGCCAAAATGTCCTTTTCGTAACAAAAGAAAAAGGTCGAGCCGTATTGACTTTACACACCGGACTTTTGCTCAAAGGGGGGGGGGGGGGGGGGGGGTCGGTTTATGAACACGCATATGCGTACCCTAAATAACACTGAGTGGGGGGGGGGGGCGGGCCCGTCAGTAATCACAGCGGTGGCGGATCTGGGGGGGGGCCTGCCCCTTGGGAAAAAACGTGGGAAAACGTGATTTTACCTTTTTTTTTGGGGGGGGGGGGGGGTGCACATTATCAAATTTTCGAGGGCCAAAAAAAAATGTGACTACACCCCCCCCCCCCCCCCCCCCCCCCCCCCCCCCCCATCATCGAAAACATCAATACATATTAACGTAGCAACATACAACAGGTCTCCCATAAGTTCAGTTGCGATTTAGGAAGAAAGAAGCTTCCGGATCGAAAGCACTATTTGCATTGGGGCATTGTCATGGGGTAAAGAGGTCGGTTCATGTCGCCTAGTCGCCTTACGAGGTCGAGGCCACAGCTAGCGAACTTGAATGACCGGTCATTTTTTTTTTTTTTTTTTTTTTTTGTAGTATTGTTTTATTGTATTCATTCAGTACAAAATATATAACAAACAAATATACAGCTTCATTGATTTACATATATCAAAATATAAAGAAAATTGTACATTTCTCAAAAAATACATAAGATAGTTTAATACACAGTACATAATGTTTACATTTAATTACACTGAACGAATATTATAAATCAAAGAGTTACCTACAGACAGACAGACACACCACACACGCTCACATACTCAGACACACATACAAACTGACATATCCCCTTCCCCCCTTCATTCCAAAGCTTAACAAATCCCCCCTCCCTGCCCGAGCATTCACATCTACACATTTGTTGGAAATCCTGTCTCTTCCTTTTCCTTAAGACCAACTATATATTTAAAGAAAAAAAAATGTCTGAGTCTGAAAAAGAAGTATTTGCCTCGCCGTCCTTAACTGTGGAAGTTGTCCCATTTTCTGAAGTGAAGTGTTAAAGTGCCTCTCTCCCCCGCTAATTCCTTTTCTTCTTGCCTATTTTCTATTATTCTTTTTTTAATTTCTTGAGGAATTGGGGGTCTATTTTGAGTTGAACTATATTTAAAAATCATATGTTTTGTTAAAAGAATAATGTGATTTAACAGTTGTTCTTCTCCTACATTGGATCTTTTTATCCCGATATGAATTTCTTGCCAATGTAGATTTTTTAATGCTGATAAAGAAAAAAGGTCACCGCAGTCCTTCCAAATATTTGCTACCTTTTCACAGGTAAAAAACAGATGCTCATAGGTTTCTTCGTGTTTATTGCAAAAGGAGCAAAGATTGCTCACTACATGTTTGAAAGCGTATAGATGCTTATTTGTATAAATTAAATTATATAACATTTTATATTGAAATTCCCTCAGCTTTCTGTCTATAGTGGATTTTCGGGGTCTTAAGAAAATTGTTCTCGTGTCATTTTCGACCATATTGTACGTACGTTCTAAGTTGCATGTAGCATAAGAATTTTCCGTTCTCATTTTTAACAATGTACTATAGATATATTTTGATGTTATGCCTTGCAAATTAAGAGTGAGGGTTTCCGTTAATAATGAATTCTAAATTTAATTCAGTATCCTCACAAGGATGTTCATATATATTCAAAAGAGTTTTCCATGAGAATGGAATGCCTTCATATAACTGTTTTATTATATTTATTTCAATGTTGTTTAAACCTATTTTCTTAAATTCTGTGATAGATTTCAATTCACCTTTCTTATCAATAATATGATGTATTTTAAAAACATTTTTCAGAAATAAGTCTTCATGGAAACATATTTGCCCCTGAATGCGGATACATCTATTATTGTAAATAATTTGATTTCTTTTTGAAATTTCGTTCTTAAGCAAAAAGGCTTTTGTCCCCAGCCAAGCCTCCAGGGCTCCAGCATGCTACGGTAAAAATCTGGTAATGACATAGACCGAATTTTCCGTCTCTTTCGTTCGTTAGCCTCTTATTGGGGTAGGGTCGGCCGGCTCTCTCTTTAGAGACGGAAACCGTCTATACACATTCCCTTGATAACGCCACGGCCATTTCAGGTCGTAGCGTTTTGCCCCCAAAATCACCCAAAATGTCATTTTACCTCGTGCATTTTATATTGTAAATTAGACCTAGGCTATAATAAATCAGTTCCACTTACCAACTTGACTGAAATAATCATTTAATAGTCCCTTTTTAGGAATTTATGGGTCAAAATCGAAATCCATGTTGAAAAAGATTTTCAAAATGGATTTCGATTTTGACCCATAATTTCCTAAAAAGGGACTATTAAACTGATTATTTCAGTCAAGTTGGTAAGTGGAACTGATTTATTATAGCCTAGGCCTAATTTACATGTGGAAATGCACGAGGTAAAATGACATTTTGGGGGATTTGGGGGGCAAAACGCTACGACCTGAAATGGCCGTGGCGTTATCAAGGGAATGTGTATAGACGGTTTCCGTCTCTAAAGAGAGAGCCGACCCTACCCCAATAAGAGGCTAACGAACGAAAGAGACGGAAAATTCGGTCTAGTAATGACAGTGCAAGTAAATCTGGCGATACATTACTGAAAAAAATCAAGAGGCCGCCATATTTTCTAGTCAGGTATTTAAAATAACGTTTCCAAATCATATTTGAATCTCCTGTTATAAGTCTTTTCATCCACATGATTCTTTGTGTTCGATTCTTTGTGGTCATGAATGGGCTGCAGTCGATAGCGTTGGAGCTTGGCATGAATACGGTAGGCCTACATCTGTGTACTGTAAAGCCTTAGTATACGTCAACGTGCCCCGAGCAACCTTTATCGGTAGCATATATTGGCACCAAGATTAACGGCGATATGAATATTCATTATTCCCTACGTCACAGACGTGCGGCGTGCGTACTCTGTCATATACACATGTATTCAGTACATGAGTACGTTCGTAAGCATTAGGTCATGTACATTGCTCCGGAATGAAGAGAATCATTATAAAGGACGAATTACTCCGTGAAGTACAAGCAGGGAATTGAAAATAGCAAACGTTCCTCGGAGCGGCTATATACACTCCCTAATCTAGCTAGTTTTGTAATTATAGTTTATTTAGGATAATGGACATTTAGTAGGCCTATTGTTTAGTTGTTAAATAACATCACTCAGTGTGATTTGATTCGAGATATATCTCATTAATAAAACAGTATAAAGGCTGTATGAGTCTCGAACGAACCATATCGCCACTAATCTTGGTGCCAACACCGTTAAACTATGCTCCAAATTTAGTAATACATTTTGTGTGCCCTATATGCTAAAGACCCATGCAGGGTTGGATTCTTTAGGAGAATGGAAGATTGATATTGTTGTTTCATAACATCATTCAGTTTGATTTGATTCGAGATATATCTCATTAATAAAACAGTATAAAGGCTGTATGAGTCTCACACGAACGATCGCCACTAATCTTGGTGCCAACACCGTTAATCTATGCTCCAAATTTAGTAATACATGTTGTGTGCCCTATAATGACCCGGGGTTGGATTATTTAGGAGAACAGAAGATTGATATTGTTAAGTTGTTTTCATAACATCACTCAGTTTGATTTGATTCGAGATATATCTCATTAATAAAACAGTATAAAGGCTGTATGAGTCTCGGACGAACCATCGCCACTAATCTTGGTGCCAACACCGTTAATCTATGCTCCAAATTTAGTAACACATTCTGTGTGCCCTATGAAAGACCCGGGGTTGAATTATCTGGGAGAACGGAAGATTGATATTGTTAAGTTGTTCCATAAAATCATTCAGTTTCATTTGATTCGAGATATATCTCATTAATAAAACAGTATAAAGGCTCTATGAGTCTCCAAGAACGATCGCCACTAATCTTGGTGCCAACGCCGTTAATCTATGCTCCAAATTTAGTAATACATTTTGTGTGCCCTATAATGACCCGGGGTTGGATTATTTAGGAGAACAGAAGATTGATATTGTTAAGTTGTTTCATAACATTACTCAGTTTGATTTGATTCGAGATATATCTCATTAATAAAACAGTATAAAGGCTGTATGAGTCTCGGACGAACCATCGCCACTAATCTTGGTGCCAACACCGTTAATCTATGCTCCAAATTTAGTAACACATTTTGTGTGCCCTATGAAAGACCCGGGGTTGAATTATCTGGGAGAACGGAAGATTGATATTGTTAAGTTGTTCCATAAAATCATTCAGTTTCATTTGATTCGAGATATATCTCATTAATAAAACAGTATAAAGGCTCTATGAGTCTCCAAGAACGATCGCCACTAATCTTGGTGCCAACGCCGTTAATCTATGCTCCAAATTTAGTAATACATTTTGTGTGCCCTATAATGACCGGGGTTGGATTATTTAGGAGAACGGAAGATTGATATTGTTAAGTTGTTCCATAAAATCATTCAGTTTCATTTGATTCGAGATATATCTCATTAATAAAACAGTATAAAGGCTCTATGAGTCTCCAAGAACGATCGCCACTAATCTTGGTGCCAACGCCGTTAATCTATGCTCCAAATTTAGTAATACATTTTGTGTGCCCTATAATGACCCGGGGTTGGATTATTTAGGAGAACAGAAGATTGATATTGTTAAGTTGTTTCATAACATTACTCAGTTTGATTTGATTCGAGATATATCTCATTAATAAAACAGTATAAAGGCTGTATGAGTCTCGGACGAACCATCGCCACTAATCTTGGTGCCAACACCGTTAATCTATGCTCCAAATTTAGTAACACATTTTGTGTGCCCTATGAAAGACCCGGGGTTGAATTATCTGGGAGAACGGAAGATTGATATTGTTAAGTTGTTCCATAAAATCATTCAGTTTCATTTGATTCGAGATATATCTCATTAATAAAACAGTATAAAGGCTCTATGAGTCTCCAAGAACGATCGCCACTAATCTTGGTGCCAACGCCGTTAATCTATGCTCCAAATTTAGTAATACATTTTGTGTGCCCTATAATGACCGGGGTTGGATTATTTAGGAGAACAGAAGATTGATATTGTTAAGTTGTTTCATAACATCACTCAGTTTGATTTGATTCGAGATATATCTCATTAATAAAACAGTATAAAGGCTGTATGAGTCTCGGACGAACCATCGCCACTAATCTTGGTGCCAACACCGTTAATCTATGCTCCAAATTTAGTAACACATTTTGTGTGCCCTATGAAAGACCCGGGGTTGAATTATCTGGGAGAACGGAAGATTGATATTGTTAAGTTGTTCCATAAAATCATTCAGTTTCATTTGATTCGAGATATATCTCATTAATAAAACAGTATAAAGGCTCTATGAGTCTCCAAGAACGATCGCCACTAATCTTGGTGCCAACGCCGTTAATCTATGCTCCAAATTTAGTAATACATTTTGTGTGCCCTATAATGACCCGGGGTTGGATTATGTAGAGAACAGAAGATTGATATTGTTAAGTATAACATTACTCAGTTTGATTTGATTCGAGATATATCTCATTAATAAAACAGTATAAAGGCTGTATGAGTCTCACACGAACGATCGCCACTAATCTTGGTGCCAACACCGTTAATCTATGCTCCAAATTTTGTAATACATGTTGTGTGCCCTATAATGACCGGGGTTGGATTATTTAGGAGAACAGAAGATTGATATTGTTAAGTTTCCATAACATCACTCAGTTTGATTTGATTCGAGATATATTTCATTAATAAAACAGTATAAAGGCTCTATGAGTCTCCAAGAACGATCGCCACTAATCTTGGTGCCAACACCGTTAAACTATGCTCCAAATTTAGTAATACATGTTGTGTGCCCTATAAAGACCCGGGGTTGGATTATTTAGGAGAATGGAAGATTGATATTGTTAAGATGTTTCATAACATCACTCAGTTTGATTTGATTCGAGATATATCTCATTAATAAAACAGTATAAAGGCTGTATGAGTCTCACACGAACGATCGCCACTAATCTTGTGTGCCAACACCGTTAATCTATGCTCCAAATTTTGTAATACATTTTGTGTGCCCTATAATGACCCGGGGTTGGATTATTTAGGAGAACAGAAGATTGATATTGTTAAGTTGTTTCATAACATCACTCAGTTTGATTTGATTCGAGATATATCTCATTAATAAAACAGTATAAATGCTGTATGAGTCTCACACGAACGATCGCCACTAATCTTGGTGCCAACACCGTTAATCTATGCTCCAAATTTTGTAATACATTTTGTGTGCCCTATAATGACCGGGGTTGGATTATTTAGGAGAACAGAAGATTGATATTGTTAAGTTGTTTCATAACATCACTCAGTTTGATTTGATTCGAGATATATCTCATTAATAAAACAGTATAAAGGCTGTATGAGTCTCGGACGAACCATCGCCACTAATCTTGGTGCCAACACCGTTAAACCATGCTCCAAATTTAGTAATACATTTTGTATGCCCTATAAAGACCCGGGGCTGGATTGTGTAGGAGAACGGATGATTGATATTGTAAAGTTGTTCCATAACATCACTCAGTTCGATTTAAGAGATATACCTCATTAATAAAATATATAAGCTATAGTCTCAAACTAACTTACCTGTACACCATTAAACTTGGTGCCAACACCATTAACCATGCTCCAAATTTAGTAATACGTTTTGTGTGTCTGCAAAGACCCGGGGTTGGATTATTTAGGAGAACGGAAGATTCCTATATTGTTAAGTTGCTCTATAACACAGGCGCGGTTCCAGGGGGGCAGCGCCTCCCCCCCGCAAAAATAAAGAGAGAGAGAGAGAGAGAGAGAGAGAGAAAAGGAAAAGAAGGACAGGGAAAGAGGAGAGAAAGGGAGAGAAAGAAGAGGAAGAAGACAAGAAAAGGGGAAGAAGGAGATTGGGGGGACCGAAATGGCCTTGCCTTCCAGGCTGTTGCCTCCCCGCCCCCCCCCCCAATCAAAAAAAAATATGAGCGAAGGAAGGAAAGGGAAGGGAAGAAAGGAAAAGAGGAGATAAAGGGAAGGGAAATAAAAGAGGAAGAAGAAAAGAAAAGAAGGAGCATATCAGTTTTCCTGCCAATACGTTGTGGTTCGGGGGGGGGGGGGGGGTTATTTCTAATTCCATAACGGTGACTTACAAATGTTGCTAAAATGACATCATTTTCCGAGATTGTTCCTCACTTTTTATTAGATTATACTTTTTTATGCGTTTGTTGGAAAATGACATATTCCGAAATTTACAGTCAGGCAAGAAATTGAAATGGAACGGTCGGGATCGGGAGCCTCGAGCTCCCTCGCCCTCCCCCTCTTTTTTGAAAAAGTATATTAAAGAGAGCAAGAAATAAAGAATAGTGAACTGCCAGTGTCACAGAAAAAAATGAGGTATCAAAATATGCTCATCTGACCGTGATTAAATGCCTAAACCCCCCGAACTTTCGGGGTCTCTACCCTCTGGATTCCACCTAGGGCCCAAAGGTCGGCCCTTAAATGCTCATCTGACGGTAATTTAATGCCTAAAACCCCTGGAATTCTTGGGGCTTCGCCCCCTTTACCCCAAGCCAAATAGTGTCCTGCAAATGTCACAAAATAATAAGGTATCAAACATTGCTAATCTGACCGTAATAAAACGCCTAAACCCCTGAGCCTCCGGGGGCTCTGCCCTGAACCAAACCAAGGGCCCTAAGGCGGGCCCCTGAATGCTTATCTGACGGTAATTAAACACCTAAAACCCCTGAGCTTCCGAGGGCTCTGCCCCTAGACCAAACCAAGGGCCTTAAGGCGGGCCCCTTGATACTCATTTAATTTAATGCCTAAAACCCTTGAGCTTCCGGGGGCCTCGCCCCCTGAACTCCACGACAATTGGTGATCTGCCAGTGTCACAATAAGTCCCCCCCCCCCCCAAAAAAAAAAAGAGAGGAGAAAGGGGAAGAGGTCATAGGAAGAAAAGGAGCAGACAAAGAACAATTTTGAAATTCAGACAAGGATTAAGAGTCCAGAACGGTACACAAATCGTCTTCTTTCTTTAATGATTTAATAAAAAAAGGTCAAAGCTTCCGCGCTTCGCGTATGAGGGAGGGGAAACTCGCCCCTCCCTGCATCCCCCCCCCCAGGGAACGCGCTCTGTAAGTGATTCGCACGCGTCGCGTGCTCCGACCCCTCTAAAATAAAATCCTAGCTACGCGCTTGCCTGACCGTAATTAAACGCCTAAAACCCTGAGCTTCGGGGGCTCCGCCCCCTGGACCCCACGCAATCAGTGACCCTGCCAGTGTCACAAATAAGGTATAAAAATATGCTCATTTGACCGTAATTTAATGCCTTAAACCCCTGAGCCTCCGGGGCTTAAGGTGTGCCCCTGAATGCTTATCTGACCGTTATAAAATGACTCAAATCCCTGAGTTTCATGGGGCTCAGCAAGTAAGTTTTGAAAAAGAACAAAAACGAGTAATCCAATTGTATCGGCAATTGTGGTATTGCGAATGTCATCAAATAAGTTTTTTCCTTTTAACACAATAATTGTTTTGCAACTCAATTTAGGCCTGACTAAATATATACTTTTTCGTGAGGCCACAGACAAGTTATTTTATCATATTTTGAAGTTTTCCTACACTAGTGCTTGGCCGCAGTGGCGGATCCAGGGGGCCCGGGCGCCCTCCCCTGGGGAAAAAAGAAGGAAAAAAAAGAAGGGAAACAAAAAAGAAGGAAAAAAAAGGAGGAAAAAAAAAAAGAAGGGAAAAAAAGAAGGAAAAAAAAAAAGGGGAAAAAAAGAAGGACAAAAAAAGAAAGAGAAAGAGAAAAGGAAAAGAAGGGAAAGAGGAGAGAAAGGGAAAGAAAGAAGAGAAAGAAGAAAAGAAAAGGGGGAAGAAGTGATCGGGGGGGGGGCGAAAGAGCCTCGCCTCCCCCCTCCCCCCCATCAAAAAAATAAGAGAGAAGGAAGGAAATAGAAAGAAGGGGGTATCAGTTGCAATTTTTCCGCCAACAAGTTGTGGATCGGGCGGGGATGGGGCAAAATGCCCTTGCCTCCCCTGCCCCGCTAAAAAAAAAAGAGAGAAAGAAGGAAAAGGAAAAAAGGAGAGCTAAAAGGGACCGAAAAAAGCTGAAAAGAAGGGGAAATAGATCATTTGCAGTTAATCCCGCCAACAACATGTGGAGAAGGGGGCCGAAATGACCTTACTCCCCTCGCCCCCCCCCCATCAAATCTTACAGAAAGAGAAGGAAGGGAATGGAAAGGGAAAGAAGAGAGAAAGGGAAAGAAGAGAGAAAGGGAAAGAAAAAAAGAGAAATAAGAAAGGTAAGGGAGATCAGTTGCGAATTTCCGCCTACAAAGAGTAGATCGGGGGGGGGGGGGAACTGGCGTATTGATCGAGGAGGGGGCTCGGGGGAAATAAAAATTGAACGTGGTTTATTTCTAATTCCATAACGGTGGTTTACAAATAATGCTGAAATGACATAATTTTCCGAGATTTGTCCTCATTCTTTAGTAAATTATACTTTTGTATGCGTTTGTAAATTAACAGCCAGGCAAGAAATATGCTTCTTGAGATGCCTACATGTCAGGGCCCGCTGAACGGCGGGGATCGGGAGCCTCCAGCTCCCCCCCCCTTTTTTTTTTTTTGGGAAAAGCATTTTAAAGGTACTATGTCCCTTTTGCAGCCAACCTCAAATGCTGTAGAACTTTGCAGGAATTATGAATATGTCATGTATGTCCTATCTGTGAAATTTAGACCTTAGCAGTGTCCTCATATTCAAAATATGCAAGGAAACCTGTGTACTTGCTAGACTTCACTGTCAGACACTATTGAGTGACTGACTGGCTTTTCTTCTTCTTTGGTAATAACATACATGAAAATAGTTGTAAAGGGTACATGAACATTAAATTTTGTCTACATCAATAACCCACTTCTTGTGATGGCCAAGATTAAACTGATTGAATCTTTGCGCAGCATAAAACGTATGACCATTCGGTACAATTGTCTGAAAATCAAGACTATTACTTTTGGGCTCTATAGCCCTAAGTCGATTTGACAACTAATAGCCGTTATTTTCCCACTTTAAGACATTTTCAGCCCACCTTTTTTAGAGGAAGTTCTAAGTAGTAGTATAGTATCTTTCAAATGCAGTTGGAATTTAACTTTTTCTTTTTTTTTTTTGGCCTGCGAATGGGACATAGTACCTTTAAAGAGAAATAGAAAGAAAGAGAGCAAGAAAGAAAAAATAGTTAACTACCAGTGTCACAACAAAATAAGGTATCAAAAAATTGCTCATCTGACCGTAATTAGACGCCTAAAACCCCTGAGCTTCCTGGGGCTCTGTCCCCGGGACCCAACAAGGGCCCTTGGCAGGCCCCTTGATACTCATCTGACCACAATTAGTGCCTAAAACCCCTGAGCTTCCGGGGGGCTCTGTCCCCGGGACCAACCAAGGGCACTTGGGCAGGCCCCTTGCCTACTCATCTGACCAAAATTTAGTGCCTAAAACCCTTGATCTTCTGGGCTCCGCTCCGCGCTGGACCTCACGCCAATCAGTGTCCTGCCAGTGTCACAAAAAAAAAAAAAAATATGTTCATCTGACCGTAATCAAATGCCTAAACCCCCGAGCTTCCGGGGGCTCTGCCCCCTAGACCCTACTGGATGCTAATCTGACGGCAATGTAATGCCTAAAACCCCTGAGCTTCTTGGGGCTCCGCTCGCTGGACCTCACGCAAATCAGTGTCCTGCCAGTTTCACAAATAAGGTATAAAAAATTATGTTCATCTGACCGTAATCAAATGCCTGAAACCCTGAGATTCAGGGTTTCCGCACCCTCGACCCCACCAGGGGCCCTGAGGCGGGCCCCTGAATACTTATCTGACCGTAATTTGCCTTCAACCCATGAGTTTCCGGGGGCGGACAAAGTATCAAAATCGTCTTGTTTCTCTAAAAATTGAATTAAATGTCAAAGCTTCCGCGCTTGGCGCAGGAGGTGTGGATTAAGAGTCGGGAACGGTACAACAAATCGTCTTCTTTCTCTAAAGATTTAATGAAACGTACGAGCTTCCGCGCTTCGCGCGGGGGGTGAAAACAAACGAAGATTAAGAGATTCGAAAACTGTAATCAGAAGAGCATAGAGGGGGGGGGGGATGGGGGTTGAACCTCCCCCTGTTCGGTTTTTTGTTATGTGTGTATCTTGGAGCAACCCCCCCCCCCTTTTTAATTATTTTTTTTAAATTATGCCGATGGCTGTCCTAAAAAAGGTGACCTCAACACCCCCCCCCCCCCTACGGAACAAAATGTCAAATTTTCAAATTTCGAGACCCCAAAAAAAGTGTCTCTTACCCCCCCCCCCCCCCCCCCCCCGCTTCCTCTTTTTTGTTCCCTTTTAGCTCTCCTCTTTCCCTTCCCCCTTTTCCCCTTCTTTTTTGGCGGTGGGGGAGGGGGGGGGGGGGAAGAGGCAAGGGCCTTTTGCCCCCCCCCCGGATCCACAACTTGTTGGCGGAAAAAATAGTAACTGATATTCCCCTTCTTTTCTTATCTTCTTCCTCTTTTTTTTTCCTTTCCGTTATCTCCTCTTTTCCTTTTTGCTTTCCCTTTCCTTCTTCTCTCTTTTTGTTTTGCTGGGAGGGGGAAGTGGAAGCAACATCATGGGAGGCAAGGCCCATTTCGGCCCCCCTCCCCTCCCCTGATCTCTTTCTTCCCCCTCCCCCTTTTTCTTTTCTTTTTCCTCTTCTTCTCTTTTCCTTTCTCTCCTCTTTCCCTTTCACATCTTTTTCTTCTCTCTCTCTCTCTCTCTCTCTCTCTCTCTCTCTTTCTTCTCTCTTTATTTTCTTCTCTTTAGAGACTTTTACACCATTATTAAGAGACATAATGCGCAATCAAATCAAACTGAGTGATGTTATCGAACAACTGCTCAATATCAATCTTCCATTCTCTTAAATGATCCTGGGAAGCCTCGGTATTTATAGACACACAAAATGTATAACCAAATTTGGAGCATAGTTTAATGGTGTTGGCACAAAGTTTAGTGGCGATGGTTCGTTTGAGACTTGTACAGCGTTTATACTGTTTTATTAACGAGAAAGATCTCGAATCAAATCAAACTGAGTGATGTAATGGAACAACTTTACAATATCAATCATCCGTTCTCCTACACAATCCAGCCCCGGGTCTTTATAGGGCATACAAAATGTATTACTAAATTTGGAGCATGGTTTAACGGTGTTGGAATCAAGATTAGTGGCGATGGTTCGTCCGAGACTCATACAGCCTTTATACTGTTTTATTAATGAGATATATCTCGAATCAAATCAAACTGAGTGATGTTATGAAACAAATTAACAATATCAATCTTCTGTTCTCCTAAATAATCCAAACCCGGGTCTTTATAGGGCACACAAAATTTTATACTAAATTTGGAGCATGGTTTAACGGTGTTGGCACCAAGATTAGTGGCGATGGTTCGTTCGAGACTCATACAGCCTTTATACTGTTTTATTAATGAGATATATCTCGAATCAAATCAAACTGAATGATGTTATGAAACAACAATATCAATCTTCCATTCCTCCTAAAGAATCCAACCCTGCATGGGTCTTTAGCATATAGGGCACAAAAAAGGTAGTACTAAATTTGGAGCATAGATTAATAATAATAAAATAATACATAACATTTATTAGGCGCTTAATACTGATGTTTCTAAGCGCACAGTGTTCTGATTAAGAGAAGACTATAACCCGTAGAATTAAATTAGAAGAAAAGCAAAAATACAAAAGTAACATAGATAAGGTAAGAAAAACAGTGGCAATCAACTAAATAAAGACAAATATGGTGCGCACCTCCATTGACCGACGCACAACTGCAATTTACAATTTGAAAAGATAGGTTTTGAGTAGAGATTTGAATTGAGATACAGAGGGGGCGCAGTGAATAAAGGCGGGCAGTTTGTTCCAGAGAGCGGGGGCAATAACTGAAAAGGCGCGGTCACCATACCGGGTGTTAGTGCGGGGTCCAGGTGTTAACAGTAATGTGGAAGATGAACGAAGTGTTCGTGACGACGTACGGGAACGTAAGGATATGAGATCGGAAAGGTAAGAGGGGCTAAGCCATTGATAGCTTTGTAGCACAGGAGAAGAATTTTGAAGGATATGCGGTGGTGAATTTAAGCCAATGTAGTGAGTTCAATATTGGAGTTATGTGCTCTGATTTACGCGAGAGAGTCACAAGCCGAGCAGCGCTATTCTGTACCCTTTGAAGTGGGACTAGATGTGACTGAGGGAGGCCAGAAAGAGAAGAATTACAGTAATCGATATGGGTCGAGACAAAAGCATGGACTAATTTTGAAGTTGTGGGTCGGTCAAGTAGCCTCCTGATTCTACTGATCTTATATATACCAAAGGAAGCAGACTTACAAATATTACTAATGTGTTGTTTGAAAGTAAGATTGCTGTCAATATTTAAACCAAGGTCACGCACAGAAGCACAACAACTGAGAGAGCCATCACTCATAACAAGATCAGGAAAGGGGTCTGAGTTCCGAAATTTAGAAGTAATATGAATCATTTCAGATTTTGAATCATTAAGGCAGAGACAGTTTTGAAAAGACCAGGTTTTGATTTCATTGAGGCAACTGGTGAGTTTTGTGCGGACTGTCGGCTGTCCTGCTGTTTGGGTGAAGAGTTACATAAATCTGGGTGTCGTCTGCATACATAGTGTGTTGAATATTCTGATGAAGGTTAATAACATTTGAGAGAGGGCTGGTGTAAAGAATAAACAGGAGGGGGCCGACCACGGAACCCTGAGGAACGCCGCAGATGAGGGGAAATGATTCCGAGTTGGTGTCATTGATGATCACCTTCTGAGTTCGGTGCATGAGATAGGAGCGAATCCACTGAAGTACGGTGCCGGTGATGGAGAAGTCGTTCTCTAAGCGATGGAGTAACAGGTCGTGGTTGATAGTGTCAATGCGGCAGTGTAATCAAGCAAGATGAGGACAGCTTCATTACCCTTATCTACAGCTAGAAAGTAGGTCATTTAGGACCTTGACAGTTGCAGTCTCAGTAGAATGATGATTCCGATAGGCAGATTGGGGATTGGAAACAAACCGAGATTGTCAATGTGGGCTTTCAGCTGTAGTGACACAATACGTTCCAAAACCTCCCAAGGAATGGCAGGTTTGCGATGGGCCTGTAGTTCTTAAGTCCATTCGTGTCGAGACTCGGCTTCTTTAGGAGGGAAGAAGCAGAGAAGTCTTAAAAGACTCTGGAACTATTCCGGATGATAACGAGAGATTGAACAGTTTGGTTATGTGAGGAAGGAGTTCATTGAGGACTTCCTTTAGAAGCCAGGTAGGAACGGACTATCGGTGTTTACAGTGTTTAGAAGGAAGTGAAGTGATGAGCTTCCTGACTTGTGAGAGGGATACAAGGCAGAAATCAGAGAGTTCATGACGAGGGCCTGGAGCAAAAGATCTTGAAGCTGGTGCTGGTACTACAATTAGGAAAAGAGGATACACTTTGGCGACTTTTTCCCTGAAGAATGTAGCAAATCTGTTGGCGAGTTCACTATCAGAAGAATGATCTGGAAGAGGTGAAGATTGTAGGGGCGTTGAGAGTGTCTTCACAAGACGAAACAGTTCTTTAGTGTCAGCATTCTTGATGAGATCTTTGAGATACGCTGACTTCGCATTGAAGATGCACTCATAATATGATCGCATTCACGGCGGTACAGCTCTCTATCAACAAAAAGTCCAGACTTGATCGAACGACGTTCCGCACGACGCCTTCGCCTCTTGGCTTCCTGGATATCATCGGTAAACCATGGCGCATCAGGTCTGATTGATACAGTCTTGACCTGGATTGGAGCGTGCTCATCAATCAACGTCCGCAAAGATGAGTTGTAATGCTCCGCGAAGCAGATGGACAAGATAGATCAGGAAGTGAATGGAACATTGTGTCAATAGAGTTGCGTAGAGAGTCCTTGTCAATGCTGCGATATTTCCTGAAGGAAACCTCTTTCTTGGGATTTCTTGGCCTTGCGATATTGACAGTGGTGACAAGTGCACAATGGTCGGAAGGCATGGAAGATAGCGAGTTCACGTTGCAGACATCATCCGAACCTGTGAAAATCAAATCTAGAGGTGACCTGCGCGATGGGTTGGTTCACGAACATGTTGCTTGAACCCTAACGAATCAACACATGTCATAACAGATTTTGCAAAATTATCATTGGGATCATCAACATGTATGTTGAAATCACCCAATAATAGAGGAAATGATCATCTACAACAGCACCTTCAAGGAGAGTTGGAAATTCATCCAAGAATGTGCCGTTGGAGAGATTATTATTGGCAGACGGGGGTGGTCGATAAATACAGTACAACCTTACAGCAGATGAAGGTGTCAGATTGAGTGTGACATCCAGTAATTCAAAAGATGCAAAATCATTGTTGTTGTTCAAGGTACAGCGAGCCGTGGATCTATAGAGAAGCAAATCCCCACCGCCTTGGAAGATAACCGGGGTCGATGGGTGAAATCATAATTAGGCAAAACCAGATCTTAGATCAGCTAATATGAGACCATCCCTCTTACTGTCTCCAGAGAGCCACGACTCGGTGATGACTAGAACATCTAGATCATGTTCAACAATCAAATCAGTAATTACGTGTGTGTTTATTGGTCATGGAACGTGCATTCCAAAGGCCAAGTTTGAGGCTATTGGATGAGGCCAGTTTGAGGCTATTGGATGATACCGACATTGGTGGAGGGAAATCCGGCCTTGGCATCGTACGCCGCCCACGTCCGCGATGAGTTCGACGTCGGCGACCGATTGCCAAGATCGCAGATCCTGCTCCAAACATTCATGGGTAGTAAATTAAGCGGCTGGTTATTAATCTGATG